>NC_064614.1:567755547-568058577 GCF_023898315.1 Schistocerca nitens | reverse complement strand
AGGGAGGACGACCAGGCGATCGAGGTGGCCAACAGACTGCACAGTCTCTGCTGACTGTCCTCTCCCCTTCGAACACGCCATACAGTCGTGACAAGGTTGTCGTGGCCGTGTGAGCTGCCGCTCCGTCTTTCTGAAAAACTGAACGAGGGTGGCGCAGTGGTTATCGCAGTGATCTCACAGTCCTGAGGACGACGATTCAAATCGGTGTTCAGTCATTTAGATTCATGTTTTCCGTGATTTCCCTAAATTGCTACAGGTAAACGCTGGGATGATTCAATTGAAAGGGCAGCACCTATCTCCTCCCCCATCTTTCAGGCATTCCGAGCTTGTTCTCCATCTCTAATGAACTCGATGTCAACTGGACGTTAAACCTCAATCGTCCTTCCTTCGATGCACACTTGGGTTAAACAATTTCTGGACATACCCGTTAGTATTAACAGTTTGGTGAAAGAATCGTGATACGATGTGAACACGACATTTTCGCACCAAACACTAGTCTTGAGATTACGCAACGCAACTTCAAGGCACTGTTTGGGATTTTATGATGCATAATGGCGCACGTTCTGCGAGTCCTGACAGGCGGAATCAGACCTCATTTGAAGAAATGAAAAGCTGAGGATCCAAAAGCCCTGATTCCACCCACTCAGTTACCGCCAGCGTTACTCACTCAAACGTTATGACACACCGAAGTACTCAGACAGATCGCGTGGGAGTCTCTAGAACCTCCTGTGATGGGCAGTTCTTCTGTTCATTAAAAGGGCCAGTTACACGCATGTCTTATATTTTCCGGGCAGGTATTATTTTTCCCACCATCTATGACTTGCTGCTGACATGCTGCAGTTAATTTCAGCGTTAATTTTACTTTTTGATAGGCACTGAGACGAAAAGTGTGCTAGCCTGTTAGATTACATGAAAATGCCTGTGGGTCGTTAAGCAATCTTTGAGATAACAATTTATGAAATTATCTTTGACATAACAGCTGATTCCTTGGTTGCTAAACGAAAGTAGTGTATTGATGACCCTTTTTTGGCTTGGATTGTAAATTGTCAAACCAAGGTAAACAGAACGCAAACAAATGTAAATATGAAGCACAAACGTCATACGAAGTGAGTGGGAAAAGTAATAAGACTGAAAACACTGCAAGCGATCTGGTAACGCTGTGTTGTTCTACTTATGTAGACCGGTGTATTTATCCCTTCGAGATGCCGTTCTGAGTTTCTGCTCCTTGAAACCATCACGTGATTTTTGAAGGCGCCATTAGTGAATTTGTGTTTCTGTTGTGTTTTACGAAAATGGAACAGCGAAATTTAGAGCAATGTGAAACCATCAAGTTTTGTGTTATACTTCGGAATCCGCAAGTGCAACCTCTGAATAGTTGAAACAGCCTTATGGGGAACGTTCCTTATCAAGGGCACAAGTTTTTCGTTGGCACGGATCAGTTTTGGAAGGGCAAGAACACGTTGGAGATGACTTTCGCTAAAGGAGACCTTCAACATCAAAAGCCGACGAAAACGTTGAACGTGTGCGTGGTCTTGTGACATCGGACCGTCGTTTAACAATAACGGTGATGGGTGGCCTCTTAAACTTATACACTTTCGTCGTACATCTGATTTTGACCGAAATTTTGCACACGCGAAAGCTTTGTGCCAAAATGGTACCGAAAAACCTCACAACTGAGTAGAAGGACAATCGAACAAACCTGTGCGTTGGTCTTCTTGGGAAGATAGAAGATGACCACGAAACACTGGGTTTTTGAGTACGGTCTTGAGACAAAGCGGCAAAGTGAGGAGTGGCACACTGAGACATCTCCTTGTGCGAAAAAGCTCGAATGAGAAACTCAGAGACCACTACCGTCGCAGTTTCGAATCCTGCCTCGGGCATGGATGTGTGTAATGTCCTTAGGTTAGTTAGGTTTACTTAGTTCTAAGTTCTAGGCGACTGATGACCTCAGAAGTTAAGTCGCATAGTGCTCAGCGCCATTTGAGAAACTCAGAGATCAAAACAATACTGATTTGCTTTTTTCACGGTAAGGGGTATCGTGCATAAAGAATTTGTTCTTCCAGGACAGGCAAGGTTTAACAAAGATGTTCCTGAAAGGCTCAGGAATAGAGTAATACCGGACACTGCAGATAAGTGGATGATGCATCATGACGACATCCCATGTCACACGGCCACTTCCATCACTAAAGTTTTGGCCTCAAAGACCCCTATTCAACGGATCTGCTACGTCCCTGTGACTTTTTTCTTTTGCTGAAATTGAAAAATGTCTTAAAAAGACGTCATTTTGGGACTCTGGGGAACATTCAGAGGAATGTGAACGACATGTTAAAGACCCTACCAGCTGAAGCCTTTCAGCTCTGCTGCCAACACTGGAACGACTCCGCCGGTGTATAGCTGCCGAAGGGAACTACTTCGAAGGCGACAATACTGTTGCTTAAAAAAAAAAAAAAAGAAATAACAACTTTGGTTGATAAAAAAATCAGCCTCATTATTTTTCTCATACTCCTCGCATATTGCACGTGAACAACAAGTGGATGCACTTGAAATTAGTCTGTACTGGTTCAGCAAATTCTCAGACATCTCTAGGATTGTCCGGAGTAATTAAGTGAAGAGTATTCGACTCTACCTGCCACAGCACCCAGAGTTTCGTCCTGACGTCGGCCTATACTCGCTCAGACACCACGCCGCCGCCTCTGGACAGTTAATTTATCTCCGGTCAGTCAGCCTTCACTTCGCAGCGGATACGCGGTGACACTTGGGTCAGCGGCCGCTCTATCAGTGGATTTCCCGCGGGAGCCGGGCAGCGGGGGTTGTAATCCGCGCCTAAAAGCCCACGCTGATACCTGTAAACAGAGGCGGCGACCGCGAGCCGGTAATGAATGAGGCTTCCGGCCACCGCGCGATCCATCACCATATCGCGCCGCCGTGATCGATTGTCTGACGTCACCGCGTCTCCACATGTGCGGCCTGGACTTCGCCCTGCCATGGCGTATGGCGTGTCCGTGCCAACGTCGCCCGAGAGCGAAATAATTGATATTGTAAACACTATTTTCAGCCTTACAAATCGTATATTGTAGGAACACTGCCATAGGGAGTTGTTACTCACATCGAAGCTACGCACTACCTCTTCGTCACTGCATACAATTCAGCTTCTTTGTGCACGTGAATTATCCGAATTCAAGTTACCGGTACCAACGTTTAAAATCCATAATGATGTAATAAACTAATGCAAGCAAGTGAAATGAAGTTTTTAAGAAGTCGGATAGGTGTAACAAACCCGGATATGATGAGAAAAAGAAGTGATACAGAACTAACACATGAAGAGGAACAAGAGAAGATTGTGGAAGAGATATTATAATGGCATGGGCATTTAAGGGAATGGACGAGAGCAAAATGCCTAGGAAGATGGACGAGATGGAAATGGAGAGCCAGGGACTAATGGGAACGCCAAGAATAAGTGGCTGAAAGGAGTGGGAGAAAACATCTTGGGGACAGTAGAAGACTGGACCAGAGTAACGACGAAGAGGTACTGGGAAGAAGAAAGAAAATGGAGAGGACTATACAGTAGGACCCTTCTCGTCCTTCCTCGGCTTGTCCGCCGCTCCGGTTGATATGACTGTGCTGGAGCCGAGCTTGCCCCGACTCGTGCCGGTGACTTGCTATCCGTCGCGCCATTGTTGTTTATCATCTCAAGTATCGTTTTTGTCTTCGTCCTTTATTTTTTTTTTGAGTATTGCACTGTGAAGCTTTTAATGCCTACTGTTCGGTGGTTTTACGACACTGTTCTTCTGTGTTCCTTAGAGTACTGTATATATTTGTCATACACTGTGCATACTGTACAGTTGTGTGTCTCTTTTCAACGAATGAAACGTAAACACGTTACTCTTTCATTAAATGAAAAATTAGAAGTTCTAGGGGAAGAATGGAGTGTAATCACTGTACAAAATTGTCAACGAACTGACGTTGTAGGCGTTACGACAATAAAATATTGGAGAAGAAATCGTAAAGACATTGAATCAAGTACAATCACGATAGATGTTGAAACCACTCTTAAGAATCGCAATACGATGGAAAAATCAAACTGCTTGCAACGCTTTGTGGATGTGGTAAAAAAAAAGAAAGGAACCGCGATATTTGGGTCCATTATAACCGAGAAGGCAATAGCTTTGCACAAAAACCTATAAGCAGAAAGTGATTTCGCAGCCAGTGAAGGATGGATTCACCGCTAGAAAATCCGTCATGGCGTTCGGTTTGTTTCAATTTCTGATGAAAAGCTATCTACTGATGTCTAGGCGGCTGGGGAGTTTACTGTGAAGTTTCACGAAATTGTCGAACAAAATGAACAGTTATCTTTTCAGTTTTATAACATAAACAGGTCTAAATTATGAAATGCTGCCAAACAAAACGCTAGCTGCCTCAAATGAAACCGTGGTGGGAGCGAAACTTAAAAAAAGATAGGCAAACCATTGTTCCTTGCAGCAACGCTTTAGGTATACACTAGCTTCCCCTCTGCGTTGTTGGCGATTATAAGAAGCCTAGGAAATTCAAAAACATTACAAACTTATCCTCCTTGCCGGTTTATTACCTCAATGAGAAAATCTGCTTGGATGGACCGCAATCTTTTCAAATCTTGCTTTTTCGATGTTTTCACACACACATCACCTGTATTTGTGAGGTCTGTTAGGGGCAATTGAGTTGATTTTGCAGGGTGACCACTATTCACCAGGGTAACCAAGGAACAGTATGGTCACCAAATGATTGGGTTACCCTTTAACAAAATAGAACAGATCACCATTTAAATGAAAGGAAAAGATCACTGTTTAAAGAAATGGAAGAGGGATCACTGAGAAAAGAAAATGAAATGCGTCACTTTAAAAAATGGAACTGGTCACTGTTTAAGAAAACAGAACAGGTCAACCAATGCAGAGGGCAACTTGTTACAATATTAATAGGCAATCTGTTACAGTTCTGCAACAATTTATTGCAATTTCTTGGAAATTTGTTGCAATTTTGGGGTAAATTTGAGAGCATTTTATTATAGTTTTAAGGCAATTTGATACAGTTTTCTTGGGAAGTTGATACATTTTTGAGGCAAGTTGATACAGTTTGGGTGGAAAGTTGACGCAGTTTTGGGACATATTTGATACAGCTTGATGGCCACTTTGTTGCAGTTTTGCTATAACACAGAAGGAAATTTCAGTGACCTGTCCCGTTTCTTTAAACAGTGACCAGTTCCTAACCAGTTCTGTATTCTTAAACGTTAACCTGTTCCAGTTCTTTAAATGGGGAACAGTTCCATTCCTTATTACGATGACCCATTCTGATTTTTAAATGATATACCATTCTGTTTCTCTAAATGGTGACCCTTCCCATTCTTTACAAGGTGGCCCATTCCATTTCTTTAAAAGGGGCCAGTTCAGTTTTCTAGGATGGTGACCTATTCGCTTTTTATATGGTGAAACATTCCGTTTCTTTAAATTGTGACCCATTCTGTTTTTTTAAACGGCAACGTATTGCATTTCTTTATATGAGGACCCGTTATGTTTTCTTAAATAATGACATGTTCCATTTCTTTAAACAGTGATTCATTCAGTTTGCGTAGATAGTAACCTATTACACATTTTTAAGGCTGACTCTTTCCATTTATTGATTATTCAGGGGAATGGTGACCACCTAGGAGGGGATGATACTCACTTAGGCGGGGACTGGTGGTCACTCACGTAGGAATGGTGCCCACCCTTCAAAATGATCTTTTCCCCTCACAAATACATGTGTGTGTGTGTGTGTGTGTGTGTGTGTGTGTGTGTGTGTGTGTGTGTGTCATTTTATACAAGTATGTATATCTTAGAACATGACACCATTTATATTCATTGTTTTAATATTACGTTCATTAAATGCTGAGGTTTATATGTGTACATATGTATCTTTGATTTTCATGGAAATTATGTAACTTTGCACCATTTTACACCTTATGTTAATAATGCTCTGTGATTGGCTGGAGGGGACACGGAGGAGCGTGCATGGGGTACAAAATGCACCTGGCCTAATTCTGCCATCTTGGATGTTTTTAATTTCCCATTAGCAGAATTGGCCTAGTTCTGCCAAAGTGGAGTTTCATTGGCTTGAGATAGGTGGAGGGGAATTGAGGGGGACGGGCATAGCTTGATGTCATTGCTGATAAGGAAGATGAGATCATGGATAAGGCGGACCAAGGCATGTGACATTATAGGTGTTCCTGAGATGATCACATGATAATCTGCAAGCTCAGTGACAGTATTCCGGGATACTTTGTACCCATAATGCCCATTACATCAACTGGGTCTCCACCGTTTCCCTGTCATTGTATTGCAGCAACGTGCAAAAATAACTTACCAGGTGCTTGTTACGCTGCCTTGTTGTCCGTGGCTGCCATATTGGTCCATGGCCTGTCTGATGCTGTTTCGTGCTGCACTGACTGATTTATGAGTTATACAATCCAGTGTCTACATGTTGGAAAACTTAGTGACTTAATAGCTTTGTTGTGTTGTACATAAGAATGCCATTTAGCTATCTGACCATACATTCACCCCATCAGATTTGTAGTTTCTCTCCATTCTGATCTTCTCATCAAACATTGTCTCATGCGTAAGCCTTTTTCTGTTGTTAATTTTGGCAAATATTCTTCGTCAGTCCCTACGTAATGCTGTTATGTTGTAGATAAGAATACTGTTGTCCTTCTTCTGCAACAGAAGTTTCACTATAACCAATAATTTTTCAATTAACTGTATTAATCATTGTCAGTGGTCTGCATGGGAATATAAAGAGACATTTGTTTGCTTAACCATAAATATTTTTGTTGTTTTTGTTTTCTTTTTCTGGGATATGTGGTGTTGCATGGCTGCACCTTCGGATTTTGTGTTTAACTTATTTACAATCACAGGATTGATATTTAGCACTTACATTTATGTTTCCCATGACTTATATATGCCCATTACTTGTTGAAGCAGTTTTGACCATATTGTTGATTCAAAGCAATCAGTATAGTTCGCGGCTAGAAAGTCGTCAAGACTCAATTCACGCATAAAACATAAGGAAATAAAGGTCAATGCTAAATCACAATCCTGTACTTGTAAGTAACTTAATCTCTAAGATAAACTTAAAGTGACAGTGTTGCCATGTAACAATAAACACGTAATATACAGGGTGAACCTGGGCTCCATCGCTTAAATTTCGGAGGCTGTCTCATGGGCACTTTCTAAGAATTGACGTACAAGTGACCTGTAGTCTCCAGTGGGTCGTTACACAGTGGTTCCATTTCGTTTGGACGACAGTGCCTTGGTCACAGTGGTCCAATTCTGTAGTCAGTTCAGTCACCAGACATGATGGCAACTGATTTCTTCTTCTGAGGGCATGTGTAAAACCACACACATGAACTTATTCTAGGATTTCTGCAACTGCGAAACTAATTCAGTAAGCCCCTGGTATTCTTGAGCGTGGATGGTGCGGTGCTATACCAGTCTGCTGTGATAATTATGGTCGGCATTTTGAGCAATCTCTAGAGAGAAAAAGTTCTGCATATGTTGTTTACTGTTCTGTACATTGACAAAACAGAGTAAACACACAGACATAAAAACATTTTTGTTCAGTGTAAAGATTGTTGCTTTACTCTGAGTTTTGTGTTGTACATTTCGCTGATTGCATGTTGCCGGCTTATTCAAACTTGTGAAGGCATGTTCACATAAGCAAAGGTAAAACTGAGTAACAGATCAAATAACTCGTAATTAGGTTGCTACATTGTAACGAGCCAACGGAGACCACAGATTCCATTATATCAAAATGTTCAGGTCTCGGCGAAAAACCTCTAAATTTTCTTGGTGCATTTAGGGATCACCTCGTGTACGTAGTTAAGCATATATAGTTCTCTTGTATTTCTTTGTAGACCACGGACATTAGCTAATACACAATTAGGTGAAATATATTTGGTCGAAGAAAATTATAATTGTCAGCTGCAGAAAAAAAATGGTAACAGCTATTCTTATCCACAAGATGTAAAGTCTTTCTATTATTTATGATTTTATTTTCTGTCATTTTCGCAGTAAAAATTTTGCAGCTTGACGACAGGTTCCTAATACTTATCATCAATTGATTAAAAGGATGTAGGTGCAAATGAAATCAATCTCTTTCTCCCAGTGTTGTGTATAACTGTAAAGAAAATTTATTGCAGTTTCACACGTAAAATGTACACTCATACCGCAGTCAGGGATAGAGAACATGATCACTGTTCTGTGAGGCAGTGACATTACACCGTGACTGCCTTTTCTTTTACACTTGGCACAATAACACGTTCTACGGATTGATATTCGTCTATTTTAAAAATTTCCTCTTCAATTTTTTCTGCGTACGCAATTGTTGTTGCTGATCAGAAAAATTTCAGAAGATTAACGCCCCCCTTGAGGAAAAAATTGTCCTTCAGTAAGGAAAGATCTCTTCGAGTTTCACATCAAAAATTAAATCGATTCTTCCAAAATAGCAAAGTCGTAAGTCTTGGCTCTTCTTATAAAACTTAAGTTTTCGCCCCATTGCAGAGTAAAAAGTAGTCCTCTTCCAAAGATCAGAAACCTGTCTCGAAAATCTGAAGACTGCTCTTCCAAACTAAACAATAGGTCTTTTCCAAGATATAAAATTGTCTTCCAAAAACTTAAAATGATTTCCCCAACGGCTAAAATAGGTTTCCTTTAATATTAAAGACTTCTTGCAAGAAACGTTTAAAGTTACGATGCTAGAAAATAAAGCCTCTAGTATTTCTGAAAAGTCTCTTTCATTAGTAACATTATTAAATGAAGATTAAGGAATTAAAAATGCTCCTCGCTTACATAGCATGGTATATTAAGAAATAATGAGACACTTCAGTAATTGCGCGTCACTGAGTTGGAGTTTGTCGTTTAAAAGATAAAAATTGAGGTGGAGATTTCTGAACCTCCTATCTGTTGCTTTGGGATGCTCTCTGCTCGTCGCCTGTAATATTCCTGTCAGTCAGATTTTCACATCTTGAATACTGCCCGAAAGCAATGTAGGAAATTTATGCAGTACTTAGGTCCAAGTAGGTCGGGCACCATAAAGTCATAAGTAGGCACGTAGTATCAGTTATCCCCCAGAGTTAGATATTGGGTGCCATATTATTTTCATTATATGTAAATGATGTGTTGTCAGTCTTGTCCTAATGAAAATACCACATGTCCTCTAACGACCTCCAATTGTGTCTAAGTTCAAAACCTATAAACCTGAAGAGAGCTATCTAGAATCTCAATACTGACCTGAGTGCACTATCAAAATCGGTGCAGGACACAGAGTAAAGGCTCAACCCATCCAAAACCGAAGCGGTCCTGGTTGGTCAATCTAGGCTCATTAGCCCGAAATTTCGGGAATCCCTACCATCTTCAACCTTAAATGAGACAAATAACAACGAAATCTAATGTTCAAGAAGGCATCAGAAACTCTCCATGGCCTACATAATGTAAAAAAGCTCTTCCATGTTGACCCGAAAAAAAAATTGTACAAACAATTGTACTTCTAGTTACTGATTACAGCGACGTTATCCTGCAAGGCCTTTCTCAGGAAACCTCAGGACGCCTGAAACTGGTTATGAATGCCTTTTCTCGATATATCTGTGACTGTCGACTCTTTGAACACATTGCACCAACATATGTACAGCTATCCCAGTTGCGTGCAGACAAACGCAGAGATTTCCATACCCTGTGTCTTCCGTCCTGTCTTCTCAATGAACACTGTCTTTCATGTCTCTCCTTACGTTCACGCTCTTGTCTGAAGAACACGGCAGAAACACCTGTTCCCATCAGAACAGAATCCTCTCTGTCCTACTCCATCGTTCACCCACCCTCTCGAAATCCTTCTCACAAGGGAACCTCCCCATCGCACCCCCCTCAGATTTAATTATACGTTGGCACAGTGTATAGGCCTTGAAAACTGAACACAGATCAATCGAGAAAACAGGAAGAAGTTGTGTGGAACTATGAAAAAATAAGCAAAATATACAAACTGAGTAGTCCATGCGCAACATATGCAACAATAAGGTGATAGTGAGCTCTGGAGAGCGGTGGTCCTGTAGTTAGCGTGAGGAGCTGTGGAACGAGAGTATCAGGGACCCGACTCTGTAACAGCCTAGCGCATTGTATTACAGAAATAAATAACATCTACAGCCTCAGAAGTCAGGTAATGACATAACTAGTAAAGTATCAATAAGATTACCATTGTCCCTGTGCGCACTCTTTACTCTTGTACGTTTCTCTTTCCAACCTGATCTTCCTAATTTCATAGTATTCTTAACCGATGCAGTCTCCTAAACATTTCCTTTTCCCCAGAACTCGCTACATCAGAAAACATCTACGAGCACTGCCACGTCAGACACTTTATTAGCTGTTACATTAAAATTGTAATTTTTTTAGGTAACTATGATGGAACAGGTACTGTGTATGTGAAACTCTGGTCCACTGTTAAATAAATAAAAGAAAGTATATGACTTTATATTTCACATTAATTGTTTAAGTCTATTATAAAAGCTTGAAGATCCATGTTGGTATTCACAAGGAAATAATGTACAAAGTGTACGGTAACCTAGGTGCGGCCTCTGTGTCTTCAGGGGGGAATCCTAGGACCAATTTGGTGAGCTTTCCTGAGAAAGGGCTAGCAACATAACATGGCTGTAACATATAATTGGAAGCAGAAGTGCTTGTAAAAATTTCTTTTTCAGCTCAAGAGAAAAGAACTTTTTGTATTTTTGTAGGTCATGGAGAGATAGTGATGCCTTCTTGTTCATTACAGTTACATGTTCAGCCAAGTTTAGATTTCGTCTGTTATTTTTCTCATCTAGGGTTAAAGATGGTACGAATTCCCGATATTTCCTGCTGATGATTCTAGATTGACCAATTTGGCCACATCACTTCTCGATAGAAATTTGGTCTGCCACGGTTCGGCGTATGAGAGTTAGCTTTTTCGAACAAAATTCCAATAAGGAGCACTTAAGTCTTGAGCTTCACAGAATATCCTGCGCTATGAGAAGTCAAATTCGGCCACCAAGCAACGAGCCGTTGTTACTGTCTGTCAACGTACCGTGGCGTATTGCGACTTCTTTCAACAGCCGTTTGCCGATAAACTACACTACTGGCCATTAAAATTGCTACACCACGAAGATGACATGCTACAGACGCGAAATTTAACCGACGGGAAGAAGATGCTGTGATATGCAAATGATAGCTTTTCAGAGCATTCACACAAGGTTGGCGCCGGTGGCGACACCTACAACGTGCTGACATGAGGAAAGTTTCCAACCGATTTCTCATACACAAACAGCAGTTGACCGGCGTTGCCTGGTGAAACGTTGTCATGATGCCTCGTGTAAGAAGGAGAAATGCGTACCATCACGTTTCCGACTTTGATAAAGGTCGGATTGTAGCCTATCACGATTGCGGTTTATCGTATCGCGACATTGCTGCTCGCGTTGGACGAGATCCAATGACTGTTAGCAGAATATGGAATCGGTGGGTTCAGGAGGGTAATGCGGAACGCCGTGCTGGATCCCAACGGCCTCGTATCAATAGCAGTCGAGAAGACAGGCATCTTTTCCGCATGGCTGTAACGGATCGTGCAGCCACGTCTCGATCCCTGAGTCAACAGATGGGGACGTTTACAAGACAACAACCATCTGCACGAACAGTTCGACGACGTTTGCAGCAGCATGGACTATCAGCTCGGAGACCATGGCTGCGGTTACCCTTGACGCTGCATCACAGACAGGAGCGCCTGCGATGGTGTACTCAACGACGAACCTGGGTGCACGAATGGCAAAACGTCATTTTTTCGGACGAATCCAGGTTCTGTTTCCAGCGTCATGACGGTCGCATCCGTGTTTGGCGACATAGCGGTGAACGCACATCGTCATACTCGCGTATCACGCGGCGTGATGGTATGGAGTGCCATTGGTTACACGTTCGCACTGACGGCACTCTGAACAGTGGACGTTACATTTCAGATGTGTTACGACCCGTGGCTTTACCCTTCATTCGATCCCTGCGAAACCCTACATTTCAGCAGGATAATGCACGATCGCATGTTGCAGGTCCTGTACGGGCCTTTCTGGATACAGAAAATGTTCGACTGCTGCCCTGGCCAGCAGATTCTCGAGATCTCTCACCAATTGAAAACATCTGGGAAATGGTGGCCGAGCAACTGGCGCGTCACATTACGCCAGTCACTACTCTTGATGAACTGTGATATCGTTGAAGCTGCATGGGCAGCTGTACCTGCACACGCCATCCAAACTCTGTTTGACTCAATGCCCAGGCGTTTCAAGGCCGGTTATTACGGCCAGAAGTGGTTGTTCTAGGTACTGATTTCTCAGGATCTATGCACCCAAATTGCGTGAAAATGTAATCACATGTCAGTTCTAGTATAATATATTTGTCCAATGAATACCCCTTTATCATCTGCATTTCTTCTTGGTGTAGCAATTTTAATGGCCAGTAGTGTACTTCTCTCTTGTGTACAATGTTTCAACCCATGAATCAAACTAGTAACGCTATCTGACTGCAAAATGTGTAGAATATTAAGTAGACAGGGAGGATTAACTTTAGGCAACGATTTACGACCAGGATACCAAAAAAAAAAAAAAAAAAAAAAAAAAAAAAAGAATTGAATTTACGTGAAACTAAATAGTTGTAAACATCTCACTTTGCATAAAAACGTATATACAACGGTGCTTATAGCCCCGAACTGTCCAATGTGCACGTTAATAGACTATTATGGTAGACCGCAACCATCAGACATAAAATAATAACACTTTATATGAAATGATTAACTGCAAACCTGCCACCTCCATGTGGCTTGTCATTTACCTTCCGTTTTGAAAAGCAGCGCGAAGAAAAACGACACGTATTGTTCATCATGATTGGTAAACAGTTTGAAATCGTTTGCAGAGACAACGTAGGATAGAAGAAATCATTTCTGCCGATGGCAAAAGTCCACCCTTTTGTCGAGTGTCATTATACCAACTGCCCCTGGTAGCTGAGTGGCGCCGGCACGGTAGCTCAGCATGTTCGGTCAGAGGGTTAGCTGCCCTCTGTAATAAAAAAACTGAGTTAATCGATCAACAACGAATTGAAAAGGGTGTCTTACGACGTCCGCCCCGAGCAGTTGCGACGAACAAAAGCGAACAAAATGAGATTTTTTTAAAAAAAAGTGGTCAGCGCGACAGACTGTCAATCCTAATGGCCCGGGTTCGATTCCCGGCTGCGTCGGAGACTTTTTCCGCTCAGGTACTGGGTGTTGTGTTGTCCTTGCACCAGGCGAACTGTCTACCCGACGGGAGGCCCTCGCCACACAACATTATTATTATTATTACTAACTGCAGAGTGCTACTGCATGTAACTAAATCGGAAAGTGACATCAAGGGAATTTAATTAATTTGGAAAATATCTGAGTACAGCCGCCTATAATTACTACCAAAATGCAGTTAAGCCACGATCACACGCACGATATTAGTGCTCAGTGCACGTATTACAAGAGGTTACAACACATGAAAACTTGAAGCAAAAGAAAGGCAACATTTATGGAACAATGTTGAATAAGTCGATTGTCGGGGAGTATGACGAGTTTAAATGCTCTATTACTCGGATGGACTGACAGCAAACCGATTCTGTACTGTGCATCTAAGGCTACTTTCTTCACAAAGGCACAAAGAAACATCAACACGTGGAAGACACGCTCTGAAGCCACGAAACATTCCGTGAAATCCTCCACCTTCGCCACTAGGCGAACCTGATTGTCTTGTGGGACTGGAACTTTAGCAAGTCCTGATCATCTTACGGATGTGTCGAAGACAACTATGTTTGTAGAAATCCATAGCTTGGAGAGTGCATCTTTGCAGTGAACCTGATAGTTAACACAATGCGAAATAAACTAGTGGTGAAAGTTGCAGACTTGATAGACAAGTTTCAGAGTTTATGAAATATTGTTCCGTCTTCATTTATTTTCATTTTAATAAAGTCGTTATAGATTCCCTTTGGCAATAGTGGTTACGCTTTCCTGAATTGCAATGAATAGATCCGGTAATTTTTGGGAATGCTTTCTGCCGCTTAGGTGCCGCACGTGTATTCCACATTTCGCCAGACATGAGCTCGATAGTAGGTCGGCCATACCTAAGCAAAGTATACACGTTTTTGAATCTTTCCACTGGTTGGCAGACTCCTAAGTGATTGCGGGTTCTGAAAAATGGATCCAGACTAAGGAATGGGTGGCCTGTCTGGGATATCGGGGGAAATAAATGGTCTTTTCTGAAATATAGCACCGCCGGCGCTGGCCCTACCCCCCGCGCCCCGACGCACACAAAGGGCGGCTGCATACAGTGGGTGGGGCTGCGCTGTTTCTCTGGCGAGGCGCCGCGCCACGCCGCTCAAGGCCGCGCCCACACAAACACGGGTCCAGCTGCTGCCGCGTGTGCCGCCTCCAGCTCTTAACTGTTGCTGACTGAGCGCTCTCTGTAGGGCGACTTCTCGCTCTTGCTTTGCTTTCTACACACGGGCAGAGTCTGGCGACAACTGGCTCATTTCCTCGAATGTACGTACGCTACTGGCCATTAAAATTGCTACACCAAGAAGAAATGCAAATGATAAAGGGGTATTCATTGGACAAATATATTATACTAGAACTGACATGTGATTACATTTTCGCGCAATTTGGGTGCATAGATCCTGAGAAATCAGTACCTAGAACTACCACCTCTGGCCGTAATAACCGGCCTTGAAACGCCTGGGCATTGAGTCAAACAGAGCTTGGATGGCGTGTGCAGGTACAGCTGCCCATGCAGCTACAACACGATACCACAGTTCATCAAGAGTAGTGACTGGCGTAATGTAACGCGCCAGTTGCTCGGCCACCATTGACCAGACGTTTTCAGTTGGTGAGAGATCTTGAGAACATGCTGGCCAGGGCAGCAGTCGAACATTTTCTGTATCCAGAAAGGCCATTACAGGACCTGCAACATGCGGTCGCGCATTATCCTCCTGAAATGTAGGGTTTCGCGGGGATCGAATGAAGGGTAGAGCTACGGGTCGTAACATATCTGAAATGTAACGTCCACTGTTCAACGTGCCGTCAATGCGAACAAGAGGTGACCGACACGTCTAACCAATGGCGACTATGTCATCACGCCGGGTGATACGCCAGTATGGCGATGACGAATACGCGCTTCCAATGTGCATTCACCGCGATGTCGCCAAATACGGATGCGACCATCATGATGCTGTAGACAGAAGCTGGATTCATCCGAAAAAATGACGTTTTGCCATTCGTGCACCCAGGTTCGTCGTTGAGTACACCATCGCAGGTGCTCCTTTCTGCGATGCAGCGTCAAGGGTAACCGTAACAATGGTCTCAGAGCTGATAGTCCGTGCTACTGCAAACGTCGTCGAACTGTTCGTGCATGTGGTTGTTGTTTTGTAAACGTCCCCATCTTTGACTCAGGGATCGAGACGTGGCAGCACGATCCGTTACAGCCATGCGGATAACATGCCTGTCATCTCGACTGCTAGTGATACGAGGCCGTGGGGATCCAGCTCGGCTTTCCGTATTACCCTCCTGAAACCACCGATTCCATATTCTGCTAATAGTCATTAGATCTCGACTAAAGCGAGCAGCAGTGTCGCGATACGGTAAACCGCAATCGCGATAGGCTACAATCCGACCTTTATCAAAGTCGGAAACGTGATGGTACGCATTTCTCCTCCTTATACGAGGCATCACAACAACGTTTCACAGGTAACGCCGGTCGACTGCTGTTTGTGTATGAGAAATCGGTGGAAACTTTCCTCATGTCAACACGTTGTAGGTGTCGCCACCGGCGCCAACCTTGTGTGAATGCTCTGAAAAGCTAATCATTTGCATATCACAGCATCTACTTCCTGTCGGTTAAATTTGGTGTCTGTAGCACGTCATCTTCGAGGTGTAGCAATTTTAATGGCCAGTAGCGTATTTTTAATTCGGGAAACATTCCACATCTGTTTAGGTAATCTGCTTTCCGAACGTAGCAGGAACATTACAACTCGGTCGAAAGACTTGCTAAAGCAACACTAATGAACTACATTTTTGTTACATTTAAGTTTCCTGTTCGCCCTCCGTGGATGTTGTTTGTATGGGATTTATTATTTTTATTCCTGTAGCCAGATTCCGTGGCTTCCGCTACACTGCTATAAGATCTCGTTAACCGAAACTGGGGACGACGGTTTCATCACTATTTATCTTTGAATACTTGAACAAACTGTAAACTAATATCAGGGTTGGAGATGTGGAAGATATTTGTCATAATAGTAAATGACTCGAATGTAATCTACCAATCGTGACCTGACTACAGGTCCACCAGAGCATATTCTAGTCGGATAACTCATCACTCTAGTGGATGCTTTTTAATGCTCTGAAACTAGTCTCTTCGACAGTTTTACCGAATAATAAAAAAAGGAAACGAATTAATCAGCAGTGTTTGGCTGAAGATGATAGCAGCTAGTGCTGTACAGTTCGTGACTGACAGACTTTGTGCTAATGCCCTGAGTTAAACACAAAATATGTAATCATTGGCTTACTCACTGAAGGCATATGGCACTACTGGTGTCGAAGTGTCGCATCAAGAAGAACTACAAGCGCGGAACACTGTAAGTAGGCTGTTTAGGTTTTTTTATTGGTAACGCCACCTCTGTATGAAAATCACTGGCTGTGCTGTGTGCAGCCTGTGGCTGCTTTGCATTGTTGTAATACTCAACCATTGTAGTGTTAGGCAGCTGGCTGTGAACAGCGCGTAGCGTTGCGCAGTTGGAGGTGAGCCGCCAGCAGTGGTGGATGTGGGGAGAGAGATGGCGGAGTTTTGTAATTTGTCATGAACTGCTATATATATGATGATATCAAGGTAAATACATTCTTTGTTCTCTATTAATATCTTTCATTTGCTAACTATCCCTATCAGTAGTTAGTGCCTTCCATAGTTTGAATCTTTTATTTAACTGGCAGTAGTGGCGCTCGCTGTATTGCAGTAGCTTGAGCAGCAAAGATTTTTGTGAGGTAAGTGATTTGTGAAAGGTATAGTTTAATGTTAGTCAGGGCCATTCTTTTGTAGGGAATTTTGAAAGTCAGATTGCGTTGCGCTAACAAAATATTGTGTGTCAGTATAAGCACAGTCCTGTAAAATTATTAAAAGGGGACGTTTCAACACCACTTGCTTTATTCATAGACAACAACTTACAAATGGTATAAGTGGATGAACGGGTAGAAGGCCAGCCGCCTTCCACAAGAAATAAATAGGAACAATCAAAATTGAACGAACGAATATCGCATGAACTAGCGGCCTCTCAAGCCGGTCAATCGGATGAATCATGCACACAGGATGACACGAATTCTGCCGCAAGCAATAAAAAGAAGCAACGGGAACGAAGATATAACCCGGGATACCAGAATAACTATTGTAACCAATGGCCAAACAACCACAGGAGAACAGTGGTCGGTAAACGCAAGTAATACCTGGCAGAACCAAAACAGTGCGCAGAATAGGCCTACCAATCGGATCTGCCGCATTCAGAGTTAGGTAGCTAGTGTAGTTGAAGTGGCCGACAAGTCATTCAGCCACACCAAAGCCGGAAAACTGAATGCGACCGTATTTTCAACGCATATGCTTCCACCGCATTGCCGCAGGGTGAAGTGCTATTCATCACTCCAGATCACTCTTTTCCAGTGAGCCTCCGGCCTCGCTCTCTACTCCACCTGTGGCGGCACCCAGCCTGACTACCGAAATGTGTGGCTTACCAGGAACTGGTTGACCGTCATACCGCAGTCTTTTTAACTCCATACGCCTGCCGTTGTGCTACCTAGATGGGTGGTAGCACTTTCTAACTCACGGGTGATTCCTTACTCATGCGATTTTGTACAGCCCTCTTCCGCAATGCACAACGATACCTGTCCGCCAACACATGGTATTTGCCTGGTCTTGGTTTAGCTTTGGTTGTTCCTTCAGGTTTTCACTTTGCAGTCACATTGAGTCGTGCTGCGGCTCGCTTTGGTGCTGTTTGTAGGTTTCCGCCCTCTGCTGGAGGCCAGACGGTATCGTTTAGTTGGCATGGTTGCGGTTGTTTGTCTTCTTCTCGTGTTGACTGGCGCCACTCGGTTTCGCAAGCGCTGCCTGTACGCTAGTGGCAGCAGCGGCGGCTATCGATATGTAGTAACGGTTGCCCCATCTTTGGGGCGACGTCGTTGTTTTTCAGGGTCGTGTGAGTGGGCCAGTTCGGTTGGGGACTCAGGAGGAGCCAGGTCCGTGCAGTGCGAAAACACGCTGGGACTGCTGGCGGCGCGAATGGACTGCCGGATGAAAATGTTGTCACGAGGGTGCACGACCTCGTCGTAAACCGGATCCAGCAAGCCTTGAGATGACTGCATTTCAATCCAAGTAGAGAAACCTCCACCATTGTGATATCTAGCGATCCTCCAGTGACTTGGATTTGTGTTGCTGCTCATAGTGTCGCCAAGACGAAGAGCAGCGAGTGGAGTGCTTTCTACTCTGGTGGTAGTGGTTCCTTTCTCGTTCTGGGCACTTTAAACACAGTATTCTGGGGACGTAGTCCAGACCGCCGGTTCCGGCTTGGGCGTATTGTTCCATCGGTGTGTTTGGTTTACGGGACGTCAGGTAGCTTCAGCAAGATTATCGTTAGTCATTCGTTAGACTTCCACTAGTCTGAGTTACCATCTTGTGAAGTGAATGCAACTCTTGCCTGCCTATCTCATCGTTCGCGAAAGTGTTGGTTGCTGGACCTTCTCAGACGTCGATTCCTGGAGCACCGTCTGTGGCCTCTTGTGTTACAATGTTTACCATCATTTTATTTCACCCGTTTGGTGATCAGTTGCTGGTTTTTTAAATTAAACTTTGCTATTGTATTTGCTGTTTTACAGCAGGTTTCTAATTTTTTTTATATTATTGTCATTCTTGGCGTGTAAGGCCTTCAGCCATGTTTGTGGTCATTTGCCTTAAAATTCTAATTTGGTATTTGTATTTACGCAGTAAGCCATAAAAACCTTATTTACTGCCATTCCTGGCGTCTGATGCCGTCTGCTGTGTTTGTAGCGACTTCCCTTTAATATTTCAGTACCTGTAATTTGTAAGTTGTAGCGAGTTTTAAACAATTTTTAATTGATTGCCATTCCTGGCGTGTAAGGCCTTCTTCCCAGATCACAGTGGCTTGCTTTTAAAACATATCTGTTGTATCTGTATTTAATGGTGATTTGCTAACTTGTAACTCACTGAAAACACTATTATTTATAGATTTGTTTTTTCCTTCATTGGCCGGCCAGAGTGGCCGTGCGGTTCTGGGCGCTACAGTCTGGAGCCGAGCGACCGCTACGGTCGCAGGTTCGAATCCTGCCTCGGGCATGGATGTGTGTGACGTCCTTAGGTTAGTTAGGTTTAATTAGTTCTAAGTTCTAGGCGACTGATGACCTCAGAAGTTAAGTCGCATAGTGCTCAGAGCCATTTGAACCATTTTTTCCTTCATTAATGACGTGTGGTATTTTTTTTATTTATTGTTGAATCTGGAATCATTGTTTTAAAATAAATTATGTGTAACTGTAAAAGGCAACCAATAGTAACTGATTACGGCCCCGTCCACAGTCGTAGCCGAATCCTGCCTTCCCTTGACTACCAGGTCACACACATAACCAACAGTCGACTTAGACAACTGTAGAAGGGTTGAAATGTCCCTGATGGACTGGTTACTAAGGTGACATCCAATGTGTAGTCCACTTTTGAAGTCACTGAGATCTGTTGACGGACCCATTCTGCAGTTACTCTTTCTCTACTGACAGCAAAATACTCTCCACCTCATTTCTTATTGGCGGGTCCACGTCTTGCGTCTGTCTAGTGGTCAATTCCGCATTAGTGATGTGCTGATATTTTTGATCATACAGTCTAATTCCTCAGTAATAAAGAGATGCTCTTGTCTTTAAAATCCAATGAAACACTTCCTCATGTTGAAAAACCAAATAACTTTTAATCGTTCAAATATGTTTTACTAATTTTATAGTTTATAAGGAAGCCACAGTTTGAGGAAGCTGTACGTGATAGAATAAAATCTTTGACATATATAGATTCAGTGCACAAAAAAAGGTTATTGGAGTATGGAATTTTTATACAGGGTGATTCCACGATGATAACTTTCAGGGACGATAGATATGGGTAAATTTATGTGTAAGAGGTACGGGACCATAGTCCGGAAACGACAGAGTCAAAAAGAATAAGCGAAAATCTGCTCTAGTTCCGCCTTAGCCTCGCGCATCGCTCCGAACCCTGATCATGACGTACAGAATTTCCGCAGAATGCTGCCCTCAGATAATTTCCGCCGTTGATGGACTTGTAACGGCTCACTAAACTTGATGTGAGAGAGACCGAAAATCCTGTCTATGGTACGGTAATAATGAATTCCATTTACCTGCACAAATTTAGCAAGCTGCTACATTTACAACAGTTGTTCAGAATGGCGTCTCCCAGCGTCAATGCATCGTTACACAAAGTTGTGTCGTACCCGTTCTAATATCCTTTGTGCCGTTTGAAGTGTCGCAGGAAACTAGAGTTGTTGCCAGGAGGTCCCCTCCATTGTCGAGAAATGAAGTGGGGTGAGATCAGCTGAACGTGCTGGCCAAGAACCAGGACGTCCTATACCTATCCACTTTTGAGGTAATGTCTGATCTAGGTGTTCACGAACACTCAGTCCAAATTGAGGTGGACCTCTACCATGTAGAAAGCACATCCTTTGATGAATAACAAGTGTGATATGTTCCAGGAACCTAAGTGCTTGCCGGGATTGCCTACCCTACAATCTTAGCAATAACAGTATCGGTACATGTATTCCGCAGTTAGATGTATCAGAACTTCCGACTCAGACGTTTCCGGACCAGGGTTCCTTACCTCAGACTGATACATTTGCCATTCTCCATCATCCCTGAAAACTTATAATTTCATTACGGAATCACCCTGTATAGCTAATACAACGACGAACCTGAAGGGTTTGTATCGAAGTGCTAAAATAACTGCAGTCCTTACTCAGGTATTGAAATGTGTTCGATCCGTAGTTTCACGTTCTTACAACACACTGAAGGTCTACACGCCGCCGGCAGCTTGTCTCGTCACACGTTGCTCCGCCTGAATCGCCTATGCTACTCCGATTGTGTTCCTAGCATCTAGATGAGAATTTCTAAACGAGGAGATTGTCGCTTCCACTGCAGATACGTGTATTCAATTCTTAAGAACTCCTGGGTTCTGGATAGGTGTGCACAGTTCGCGACTAGGGTGACGCCACCAGTGCGTTCGAGACGCGTAGCTGGAAACGAGTAACCGCTTAACTCCGCGGCCGTACATTTTAATAACAGGGCGTTGAGCGGAGCAGCTGCGTTCGCCAGTGGCTGGGATTAAAAGCGCAGCGGACCTCAGCGAGCCGGCGCTAATCCGCCGGCGATGTCACCGGCACCTTATTGCACAGAAGCGCCGCTTAGTCGCCCGTGTTTCGTGTATTGTCCTTTCAGCTCCTCGTGAGAGCTGAGAAACAGAAACACGCAGCTAACTACCTTGCTTGCTGGGTAATCCTCAGTCACGATAATAAGTTGATCTCCGATTTATATTGGACGCAAAATTCGTGGACCTACCCCAAGTAAGTTTTTATGAATGGTTCCACGTCACCGGCAGCCGTTCATTTTCTATTCATTTTCGTATTATTCCACAATTTCAACCTTAAAACATTTTCAAATATTTTGTTAACACATTTTTATGAAGGTCATTGCATTTGCGTATTTAGGTACGATCACTTATAAAAAAGCGCAGTATTTCAAGAATATCGTTGCCTAACGGTATAGTCAGTTCGTAAGAATGACCTAACAGATGTGTTTTTTGTTCTTTTGTCCATGATTTTAACATAATATTATTTGGTTTCTTTTCTCACCATTTTCTGGACCACAATGAAGGATGTTCCGATTCATTCTCGTTGACACCCCTTTATCAATCCTCTCTTTTGGCCTTTTCCTTGCGAGAATTTTCCTTCGCGGCCTTCTCTCTACCTACCCTCGCCCCAAACACCTTCCACCACCTTTTTCCTGGGGTGGTTCCTATCCTTGTCTCTCTCCGGAATGGCTGCTGCCTTTTGGCTTGAATCCATTTTATGTATCTTATGTTTTTATGTACCTGTCATCCCTACTACAACTATGAGTTAAATAGTTACTTTATGCTGTCGTATACTGTCAAGGGCTCTAGCATTTGATGCAGTGTAAGACATAACCTAGGGTTTTACTTCTATTTATACCACTGAAGTGTCTATTCAAGAAAAAGATTTTATAGTTATACGCTCTGTTAGGTTCGGTAATGATTAAGTATTTTACGAGTATGATGTAATTCGGAAGGTGGTGACGATTTTCAACACCATACCAAGTTGATTTCTTTCCATGCTATTTTATGGTGCACATTGGTTGATGTTATCTGTCGCTAATGCGTATGACTTTTGTTTGTATACGCCGTATGTGGCGCTGATTTTTTGGACTGTTGATAATTTGAACCAATTATAAACTGTAACAAAGATATTTCCCGCATACTACATCCCCCCCCCCCCCCACCCGCAAAGAAATTCTTCCTCCTCACTTTCCGTAGAACCCCCCCCCCCCCCTCCCACCCTCCTTTGAAGTGAGAGTGGTTCTATCTCTTACCTCTCACTGAGATGGTCGTTGCTTCATGGCTTCAACCTTTTCTATTTGTTGCGTATCTGATATTCCTACTTTACTGTTGTTAAAAATAGATACATCATGTTGTCATGTTGCACTATGGTCCTCAACATTTGGTACTGTAGGAGAGATAACCTTGTGCGTTAATTTCTGATTTAATTATGACGTGTCATTAAGGAAAGGTTTTTATAGGTTTATATTCAGTTAAATTTGCTTCTGGTCAAGTGTTGTATGAACATCAAGTAATTCTAAAGGTGATGTTTTTCAGTGTCACACTATGTTTCTTTCCACAAGGTTATGTGTCACCTTAGCATATATCTGTATGTGACGTACGTGGTGCTGCTCACGTTTACTGCTTATTTCAGAAACTAAAACTCCTCAAGAGCTTTTAAATGGCCTGCAGTTTCTGAAAACTATTTAAAATGGTAGAATGCGGTAGTCGACTTCTACTGTTACTGCATAAAAAGTTTTTGGAAACTGTAATAAAGAAATAAGCGTTTGATAATGTTGACTGGAATACTCTCTTTCAAATTCTGAAAGTGGCCCGTGTAAAATACTGGGAGTGAAAGGCTGTATACAATTTGTACAGAAACCAGATGGCAGTTATAAGAGTAGAGGAGCATGAAAGGGAAGCAGTGGTTGAGAAGGGAGAGAGACTGGGTTGTAGCCTATCCCCGATGTTACTGAATCTGTATGTTGAGCAAGAAGTAAAGAAAACAAAAGAAAAATTTGGAGTAGGAGTCAAAATCCATGGAGAAGAAATAAAAACTGTGAGGTTGGCCGATGACATTGTAATTCTGTCAGAGAGACCTAAGGACCTGGAAGAGCAGCTGAACGGAATGTACGGTGTCTTGAGCTGCAAGATGAACATCAACAAGGGCAAAACGAAGATAATGGAATCTAGACGAATTAAGTCGGGTGATGCTGAGGGAATTAGATTAGGAAATGAGACACTTAAAGTATTATATGAGTTTTGCTATTTTGGGAGCAGGATAACTGATGTTGGTCGAAGTAGAGAGGATATAAAATGTAGACTGGCAATGGCAAGGAAAGCGTTTCTGAAGAAGAGAAATTTGTTACCATCGAGTATAGATTTAAGTGTGGGGAAGTCTTTTCTGAAAGTATGTGTATGGAGTGTAGCCATGTAAGGAAGTGAAGCATGGACAATAAACAGTGTAGAAAAGAAGAGAATAGAAGCTTTCGAAATGTGGTACTAAGGAATAATGCTGAAGTTTGGATGGATAGATCACGTAACTAATGAGGAGGTACTGAGTAGAATTGGCGAGAAGAGGAATTTGTGGCACAACTTGACTAGAAGAAAGGATCGGTTGGTAGGACACGTTCTGAGGCATCAAGGGATCACCAATTTAGTATTGGAGGTATGTGTGGAGGGTAAAAATCGTACAGGAAGACCAAGAGATGGATAAGCAGATTCAGAAGGATGTAGGTTGCACTAGTTATTCGGAGATGAAGAGGCTTGCACAGAATAGAGTAGCGTGGAGACCTGTATCAAACCGGTCTCTGGACTGAAGACCACAACAACAACAGAAATAAGTTCCCTGCATCCTGATAGGGCGCCTACCTGAGGCTTCCTTGTGCCAGCGTATGAAGTAGACTGTCAGTTGTATATTTTTTCTGCCATGCTCACTGAAAAACCTGATTGACGCAAGAAAGTACAATATCAACATGATCTGCGTACTATCACGGAATATAGCATTTTCTCTCTTTGGTATGTATATCCTGGTACGATATGTTCTATATCCTGTTATATGCACTTACTTTTGTAAAGTTTTATTGGTTAAATTGTAATTTTAACTTTCCGTCTCATAGGATGATCAGTGAATGGTTCCTAAACCGGTCATCAATTTAATAAAAAACTGAATTTCGCAACTTTGGCTGTTTCCTACATAAAAAATTTAGGATAAGTTTCAGGACCAATAACAATATCAGTCATTGTGCCGTATGCCCTGAAATGCTGAACTGTATACAAAATGATTTACTCACAAAATTTGTTGCGGAAATGGGAAGAACGATTTGGATCCGTTTTAAAGAACGTAAGGCGATATGTGATAGTAATCGTCAAACCTTTGCAACACATCTAATGGAGCTAAAGCGTGAAGTGTAACATATATAATGGCAAATTAATGGATGTCTTGGAAGTAGTCCAAAATTACTACCATTTTAAAGATCTGTTAGATTGGTTTTTAATGTGGAGAGAACGAGTTACAAAGAAAAAAAAAATACCAAGAGAATTTGATACGAGTTCTGCGACGAAGCTCAGCAGTGCCTCCCTCATACATCGCCGACGTTGTCAAAGTGACAGAAGGTAGACGCAGATGCAGGCCCGACGATTAAGAATTTACCTTAATCGTAAGAAATTGCGATTTTAATACATAAATCTAAAATATTATCATATATTTAATTTTGTTGTAACTGCTACAGCTGCAATGTGATTAAAGTTAAACCGTTACTTCTAGCCCTGTAAGCACATTTCTAGATAGTATAGAATACCTATGACACCTGTGGGTATCACCTTTGTAACCGTACAGTACACCTTGAAGTGAATTAGTTCAATTTTCCATTGCTGATTTTTGATTATAAACTAGCTATCAAAATTATCTAGTGAATTATTGCATCTACCGAAATTCATGTTTTGTTTAATCATTATTTTTAAGTTTCAGTAAAAAAATTATGTATGAAGACCTCACGTTGTTTTATAAAAACATTATTTTAACAGGTTACTTGAAAACTGTTTAAGGCCGAAATAGTGCAACAGTGCAATAGATTAAAAATCACTAAAAGAAATAATTGCAGGGGTATGGAATCATTTATATAATTTTTTGAAACTTCTCAAAGAAAATCGTATCTGTGTTACAGACTGCCAGTGGAATACGGTTAGGCCGGCCGGAGTGGCCGAGCGGTTCTAGGCGCTACAGTCTGGAACCGCGCGACCGCTACGGTCGCAGGTTCGAATCCTGCCTCGGGCATGGATGTGTGTGACGTCCTTAGGTTAGTTAGCTTTAAGTAGTTTTAAGTTCTAGGGGACTGATGACCTCAGAAGTTAAGTCCCATAGTGCTTAGACCCATTTGGAATACGGTTAAGATTAGTGTGTGAACCATGACCCGGTCGATTGAGGCAGCAGCGTATTCTGGAAAAGGAATTAACTTTGTGTATTTCTTAGCGTGGAACTGTGGTGATCCATATTTCACTTACATGTTGTAAGTCAAATTTCGAGTTCTCATTCCGTAAGGTTAAATGGGGAATTTTCTAAATTACCGACGACATTTTTGATGCAGCCGACTGAAACGATGAGAGGAATAGTGTCAGGGGTAACGGGATGGATGTCATATTTATTCAGCAAAAACAACGATATGTAAGCTGGGAGCGGCAGTTAATGGCTGCCTCCACTCCCGGCAGAGGCGTGACGACACAGGGGACGGCGTGTGGCAACCTGAGGTCGCGTTCTCCGGATGCCTCCTAGTTCAGGCTCGGCGCGTCTATAGCGCGGGTCACTTCATTAGCGATGCCCAGGCAGCTACATAAAGTCGAGTTTCACCATCTGATCACAGCGCAACTACGTTGCCTGAAAGGTCGCGTGGCTATCAGAGACGTTACTTTATGGAAGTGTGATTTTACTTACACAGAAGATGAATAACGAAAGCGGGCTCTTCTCGAAAACACACTAAATACTAGGTGTAGAGATGTCAGCAATTTAAGGCAGCACTTAAAATGCCCACGTTTAATATCACATAAAAAATAAATGTGAGGCGAATGGCAGATTTCGTCTTCATTTCTAAAAACTTTTCCTGCAATCACAGTCCGACTCAAGATTCAAAAAACTAAACTTTGTAGCAGAATAGAGATCTCTAAGCTTTTGTTTCCTTCCATAAACTCGTTTACCACTGCCCATATTACTCCTAAATGTTGAAATATGGGCCGGCCGTGGTGGCCATGCGGTTCTAGGCGCTTCAGTCCGGAGCCGCGCGACTGCTACGGTCGCAGGTTCGAATCCTGCCTCGGGCATGGATGTGTGTGATGTCCTAAGGTTAGTTAGGTTTAAGTAGTTCTAAGTTCTAGGGGACTGATGACCTCAGATGTTAAGTCCCATAGTGCTCAGAGCCATTTGAACCATTTTGTTGAAATATGGACCATTGATCGAGAATAATACAACCTGATGAAACGTGCTCCGTCTTGTTTTCCACAACAAGAGGAAGACTCTGAACATTTTTATATCCGAGTTCATGATTAAATTGTGGTTTTTGTGGCAGAATCATGAAATTGTGCTCTACATTCCATTGAATAATGTGCGATTATTACTCCCGCGAAAGTACATTCCATAGTATGGATTTTTGCGTAAAAACGATCGCCTCTTTCAAAATAATAATGAACTTATGGAACAACACGGGCCCTCTTTTGACGCTGCAACATTATCGACCATTTCGACCTTTTTAAAGACTGTTATACAGACTTTACTTGAGATAACTTCGGAGGCAAGAAAGTGCTACAGTGCGTGACGAGTGACATAAAATCTATCAGGCAGAACTAACGCATTGTTTGCACCCATGTCGCGGTCGATCGCCGTCGTATGGCTAGATGCAATCCAGGGTCGCATTACTCGTGGTCATTCTGGGGCTCCCATTCCTCTGATAGCTATTTGTAAACTTATATGCAAAACTAACTCTTTTTCTTAGATAACCAAGTGAATTGCACTGTGATATTTTGAAATTCGTGAAGCACTGTTTATTTTGCAACAACGTGGCGAAATTTACACTGAAGAGTCAAAGGAACTGGTACACCTGTCTAATATAGAGTAGAGCCTCCGAGAGCACGCAGAAATGCCGCAACTCGACGTGGCATGGACTGGACTAATATCTGGAGTAGTGCTGGAGACAACTGACACCACGAATCCTGCAGGGCTGCCCATAAATCCATAAGAGTACGATGGAGTGGAGATCTCTTCTGAACAGCATGTTGTAAGGCATCCCAGATATGCTCAATAATGTGCATGTATGGGGAGTTTGGTGGCAAGCGGAAGTGTTTAAACTCAGAAGAGTGTTCCTGGAGCCACTCTTTAGTAATTCTGGACGTGTGGAGTGTCGCATTGCCCTGCTGCAATTGCCCAAGTCCGTCGGAGCGCACAATGGACATGAATGGATGTAGGTGATTAGACAGGATGCTTACGTATGTGTCACCTGTCAGAATCGTATCTAGACGTATCAGGGGTCCCATATCATTCCAACTGCGCACGCCCCACACCATTACAAAACCTCCACCAGCTTGAACAGCCCCTCCTGACACGCAGGGTCCATGGTTGTGTGAGGTAGTTTCCATACTCGTACACGTCCATCCGCTAGATACAATTTGGAAAGGGACTCGTTGAACCAGGCAACACGTTTCCAGTCATCAACAGTCCAATGTCACTGTTATCGGGCCCAAGCGAGGCGTTAAACTCTGTGTCGTGCAGTCATCAAGGGTACACGGGTGGGCCTTCGGCTCCGAAAGACGATATCGTTTCGTTGAATGGTTCCACGCTGACACTTGTTGATGGCCCAGCTTTGAAACATAAAGTAATTTGCGGGAGGGTTGCACTTCTGTCACGTTAAACGATTCTCTTCAGTCGTCGTTGGTTCCGTTCTTGTAGGATCTTTTTCCGGGGGCAGCGATGTCGGAGATTTGATGTTTAACCGGATTCCTGATATTCACAGTACACTCGTGAAATGGTCATACGGGAAAATCCTCATGTCATCGTTACCTCGGAAATTCTGTGTCCCATCGCTCGTGTGTCGACTATAACACCACGTTGAAACTCGCGTAAATCTTGATAACCGGCCATTGTTAATCGATCTAACAACTGCGCCAGACACTATCTCTGTATTTGAATACGCATGCCTATACCAGTTTCTTTGAAACTTCAGTGTATATTTGTCATCGCTCTATCAGTACACTGTGTACTCTCCAGGGAAATATTTTGGATGAATTTAGGCTAACGCCATCAGTTCTGCAGCTGTAATGAGACTGTTCATGTCAGTTTACACTGAGGAGCCGAAACCACTGCTACCGGTAGACAGATTGACGCCTCGAGGCGTTGTGGCATGTAACGTAACATGTGTAAGCGAGAGAGACGAATGCGGAATCTACATCTACGTTTACATACATACTCCGCAATCCACCATATGGTGCGTGGCGGAGGGTACCTCGTACCACAACTAGCATCTCCTCTTCCCGTTCCACTCCCAAACAGAACGAGGGGAAAATGACTGTCTATATCTGTATGACTGTATCTTATCTTCGTGGTCCTTCCGCGAAATATAAGTTGGCTGCAGTAAAATTGTACTGCAGTCAGCCTCAAATACTGGTTCTCTAAATTTACTCAGTAGCGATTCACGAAAAGAACGCCTCCTTTCCTCTAGAGACTCCCACCCGAGTTCCTGAAGCATTTCCGTAACACTCACGTGATGATCAAACCTACCAGTAACAAATCTAGCAGCCCGCCTCCGAATTGCTTCTATGTCCTCCCTCAATCCGACCTGATAGGGATCCCAAACGCTCGAGCAGCACTCAAGAATAGGTCGTATTAGTGTTTTATAAGCGGTCTCCTTTACAGATGAACCACATCTTCCCAAAATTCTACCAATGAACCGAAGACGACTATCCGCCTTCCCCACAACTGCCATTACATGCTTGTCCCACTTCATATCATTCTGCAATGTTACACCCAAATATATAATCGACGTGACTGCGTCAAGCGCTACACTACTAATGGAGTATTCAAACATTACAGGAATCTTTTTCCTATTCATCTGCATTAATTTACATTTGTCTATATTTAGAGTTAGCTGCCATTCTTTACACCAATCACAAATCCTGTCCAAGTCATCCTGTAATCTCCTACAGTCACTCAACGACGACACCTACCCGTACACCACAGGATCATCAGCAAACAGCCTCACATTGCTATCCACCCTACCCAAAAGATCATTTATGTAGATAGAAAACAACAGCGGACCTACCACACTTCCCTGGGGCACTGCAGATGATACCCTCACCTCCGATGAACACTCACCATCGAGGACAACGTACTGGGTTCTATTACTTTTCTAACGACGACACGGGCCACGAGTGGTAAAACCCACGGACATAAGCGACCCTGACAAAGGACAGGTTTTTATGGCCCGATGCCTGGAAACGAGCATCTCGGCAACGGCGAACGTGATCGGTCAGTGGTAAGCTATCGCAGATATTTGGTACCAGACATCTACGCACAGGTAATGCAATTCCCTTAAATTACGGGCGCACACCTGGTGCCCGATGAGGTTCAGACCTGTTGAATTTGGTGACTTGGACAACATAGTGAGATCGCCTTCATTTTCCCCTAAGCACTGAACTGCGTTTCTGGCCTTCTGACAGGGACAGTTATCCAGATGGAGATTCCATCGCCGTTAGGGAAAACATCAAACGTGAAGGGATGCAGATGGTCTGCACCAATGTGCAAATAGTCCAAAACTTTCATGATGCGGGGCTGTAGCAATCTGTCCATTGCAAAATCGGTCACATGTGTGGCTTTCCTCATTTGAAGGTATAGTAGTGGCTTGAATGGATCCCCATTCGTCTCTGCTCCACTTATTTAGGGCGACCGAACTGCCCCTATCTTTCAAATACTACGTGCACGATTTTCATATTCTCTCCCGCGCTACAAGCAAGCTGTTACTCTTTAGAAAAAAATTCAACGATACATTTTTGAACGAGATATAATGTAGTTCAAGTTTGTACTGGGATGTTTCTTGGCTAGAGGCTGTAGTTTTCGAATTATTGGAAAAAAACGTACAAAAGGGATCATCAAATGAATTTTTTCTTTTAAAATAAATTAAATTCACTACAGAAAGGTCCTATTAATTATTTCTGTAGGAATAATGGTTTGCATTTGCAAGTGAGAGAATATGGAAACCTCATTTGTGGTTTTTGAAGGAGTTTCGGTTTAGACAAAACCAATAGGCCGGTGGCAGCTGAACACCCCATATACTTCCCTGAACACGTCACGTACCCGTTACGCCTCCAAGCAGCATTCAGTATCGTGATGCGCAGTGGTCGTAATGTTGTGGCTCATTAGCATATATGAAAGCAGTCTGTTGAGAAAATACCCTCTCTCTCACCCTAGGAAAGTGTGCACCACATTTAGTCCAGACAACAGCGGCCATGACTTCATACACTGGAGCAGGGTTCAAGTTGTCTGCTACTCTCTAATGAGGCTTCCTAAGGATTTTATAATAAGCTTTCAGCACCACTAGTACTACTGACAAGTAAATAATAAAATGGCTTTGTTCTACTCTCTCACATTATAATCGAGCTAGTAACATGTGTTGCCCTCCACCCACCAAATGCTCCTCAACTACCCCCGTTGTAAACAAAATTTACTTCAGTTTAATATTTTACATTCCTGTCCGTATCCACATAAACAGCATGGAAAAATATAAAATGTGTATAACATTTTAGACTGAGAGTACTGTTTTGGGGAGTCGGCTTTTGAATAGAGATGGGGCCCCTCCACGCCCGCACCAACGTGGTGACCAAACCAAAAGTTCTACTGTCACCTCCGTAAACATGTTAGTTGTCTAGTAAGTGGATCACAGGATGCTGGGCTGTGATGTTGTCCGTGCGACTGGGTAAGGCTATGCATTAACACGGTCCATCAGGTGATAGATAGTGGACGAAACGCGAGTGAGGGTAGCGATTTGAAGAGCAGAGGGAAAAAAGTGCCATGGCTCGTGCCGTGGGAGAAAAACCTCTGCGACAGTGGGATGGGTAGTAAGAGCAGTAGTGGCTTACTAGCTGCGATAGCTCATGCAAGGTTGGATTTGTTAGTATAGGTATCATGCATCATTACCGTGACAAGCGATGGCGATGTGTCCCAGTTGCTGCAGCTGTGTGTATCAAGTCTTTTACGGTGCCGCTACTTCGGCGTTTGTAGTGCGAAAAGTGGCAGTTGACCCTATATAATAAAAATTGACAGGTCACTCACATGAGCACTGAAAGGAATATGTTGAATTTCGATTACACGATAAATCATACAAATCTAAAGGCTGTCAATTCAACTAACTATCTATGAATTACAATTACGGACAACTTAAACTGAAATGTTCACGTAGGTAATGTTGTGGAGAAGGCGAACCAAACAACACTTAGAAAATGCAACAGCTCTACTGAACAGACTGCCTATGCTACGCTTGTCCGTCATCTTCTGGAGTATCGCTACGCGGTGTGGGAGCCTCATGAAATAGGATTGACGGAGGACATCAAAAATGTCAAAGAAGGGCAGCTCGTTCTGCATTATCGAGAAATACTTGAGGGTCTCACGGATATGAATGCGAGTAGTGGTGGCAATCATTGCAACAAAGGTGTCTTTCGTTGCGGCGAGATCTTTTCACGAAATTTCAATCTCCGTCCTCCCCCGAATGCGAAAATATGTTTCTGACACCTACCTATATAAGAAGAAATGATCGTAGTAATAAACTAAGAGATATTTGAGGGTGCACGGAAAGATATTGATTTTTTCCGCTTTCTGTTCGAGAGTGGAACAGTAGAGAAATAGAGTGAAGGTGGCTTGATAAACTCTCTGCCCGTATGAACTGCAGAGTAGTCATATAGCGGGGAAAAATTCCCGATCCCATTGACAACTGAAACCAAGGCGTCATGACCAAGAGTTAGCAACTCTAACCACTTGACCACGAGCTGGTACAAACAGCATGGAGAATTATAGCTATCAGCAGATTTGACATATTCTTTGTTGAATTTAAGTCAGGTGACTATCTTGTCGATGTTTTTAAACCACACAATACCAGTTTGGATCAGAACTCCAATGTAATTTCGTTCAGGTTGCCACAAAAACTACACAAATAACGCCGTGTTCGTTCAGGTTGCCACAAAAACTAGACAAATAACGCCGTGTTCGTCTTAACACGCTGTAGCAGTTAACTGGTTCCACATTTGATAAACGGTTGTAAACGATTTTCCAGCAGGTCTTTGTATTAACTCACGACACACAAAGATGTGTCATCCTGGGACGGTAATTACCATTCTAACCATTAGTCAGCCTCTCGAAGAAGGTTTCGTACCCTATCATCGGCTTCTGCTAATACAGAGTGATTTTTATTGCTGGAATAACATTTTTATGAGCTTCCAATGTCCATATGCAATTTTTCTTCGCCCTGGCTCGTGTCATAACGAGAGATACCGCAGTTACTCCTGTCAGACGAAGGTTTCTGCGCTCTACGGCGAGAATATGGTTACCTGTGGTATGTCTATTCATGTGATGTTGTTCTCAAGATGTACACTGTGAGTGATCTCCCACACTGCGCTCTTCTATCAACTGTTACAATGAGATATGGCGTATAAAAGAAAATGCGCTCTACATACGTATTGTTTTCTTAAAAGCGTGAAAATGTGACAGTACATAGAGAATGATGAGCTAAACAAATTGAGGTAGAGAAGCTGGGGTCAGAGAAGCCAACTTTGGAAGGGGAGGGGCGTGCGGCGTCACCTGACGTGAATCCCCTTGATTATTTCGTATGGGGATATCTTAAGTCACTTGTGTACGAGACCCCAGTGGATACGGAGATGGAATGAGTTGCCAGAATTTTAGCTGCCTGTAATGTGATTCTACACACACCAAGGATATTTTTCAGGATGCGTCAGATTCTTGTTCGCCGGTGTCATGCCTGCGTTAGGTTGATGGCCGTCAGTTTCAGCACATTTTGTAAGATGGAGTACAAATCGTACGTTCATTATGTCAGTAATGGAATTTACAGTTAACTGTAACTAATTTACACAAAAAAGTAGCAGTAATGTGATTTTATTCCTGTTACCTCCTTAAGCTTCGACCCAGGTTCCCTACCCCAAACTGTTCAGCGGAGAATCCTCTACGTCCTGTTAAATTTTTGCACGCTCTTACGGAAGCACACTGTATACTTGAAACACGGCGTGATTCTCTGACAACGATGGCAGTTTCACCAAAGCCGAGGTATTAAAGGCAATCTGTTAACGAAGGGACCTAAGGGAAGCCCAGTGTCTGCACGACTCTGTGTCTGGGGAGTCCCACACGCAGCACTACTGGTCCTGCTCCTCGCGGTTTGATGTGCTGAAGGGAACTGCGTTGCCCACCGTGTGAGCAGTCGTCTCGTCACGCAGACTGCCAGTGGGCAGTCTACAATCACCAGGCTCATACGTCTCGCATATTACGAGGGCAGTTCAATAAGTAATGCAACACATTTTTTTTTTCTGAAACAGGGGTTGTTTTATTCAGCATTGAAATACACCAGGTTATTCCCCAATCTTTTAGCTACACAACACTACTTTTCAACGTAATCTCCATTCAGTGCTACGGCCTTACGCCACCTTGAAATGAGGGCCTGTATGCCTGCACGGTACCATTCCACTGGTCGATGTCGGAGCCAACGTCGTACTGCATCAATAACTTCTTCATCATCCGCGTAGTGCCTCCCACGGATTGCGTCCTTCATTGGGCTACACATATGGAAATCCGACGGTGCGAGATCGGGGCTTTAGGGTGCATGAGAAAGAACAGTCCACTGAAGTTTTGTGAGCTCCTCTTGGGTGCGAAGACTTGTGTGGGGTCTTGCGTTGTCATGAAGAAGGAGAAGTTCGTTCAGATTTTTGTGCCTACGAACACTCTGAAGTCGTTTCTTCAATTTCTAAAGAGTAGCACAATACACTTCAGAGTTGATCGTTTGACCATGGGGAAGGACATCGCACAGAATAACCCCTTCAGCGCCCCAGAAGACTGTAACCATGACTTTACCGGCTGAGGGTATGGCTTTAAACTTTTTCTTGGTAGGGGAGTGGGTGTGGCGCCACTCCATTGATTGCCGTTTTGTTTCAGGTTCGAAGTGATGAACCCATGTTTCATCGCCTGTAACAATCTTTGACAAGAAATTGTCACCCTCAGCCACATGACGAGCAAGCAATTCCGCACAGATGGTTCTCCTTTGCTCTTTATGGTGTTCGGTTAGACAACGAGGGACCCAGCGGGAACAAACCTTTGAATATCCCAACTGGTGAACAATTGTGACAGCACTACCAACAGAGATGTCAAGTTGAGCACTGAGTTGTTTGATGGTGATCCGTCGATCATCTCGAACGAGTGTGTTCGCACGCTCCGCCATTGCAGGAGTCACAGCTGTGCACCGCCGGCCCGCACGCGGGAGATCAGACAGTCTTGCTTGACCTTGCGGCGATGATGACACACGCTTTGCCCAACGACTCACCGTGCTTTTGTCCACTGCCAGATCACCGTAGACATTCTGCAAGCGCCTATGAATATCTGAGATGCCCTGGTTTTCCGCCAAAAGAAACTCGATCACTGCCCGTTGTTTGCAACGCACATCCGTTACAGACGCCATTTTAACAGCTCCGTACAGGGCTGCCACCTGTCGGAAGTCAATGAAACTATACGAGACGAAGCGGGAATGTTTGAAAATATTCCACAAGAAATTTCCGGTTTTTTCAACCAAAATTGGCCGAGAAAAAAAATGTGTTGCATTACTTATTGAACTGCCCTCGTAATTCCATTCGCAGAAGGGACGTGGAATAACAACTTTCACTTTCTCTCCAACATGGATGTTATAGGTAAATTATGTATGGTCTCTAGCAAAAGTGCTTGTACTGGAATCGTCATCTGTCTCATTGTACCGTCTCAAAGATGTAACTTAAGGAATACATAATGTCTAAAGTAACAAGACTCGGAAACGTCAATACAGTTGAGTAACAGTGTAGTGTTACTAATGGTAAGGGATTTTAAATGAAGCCTTATTAATTATGACGTGTTAGACTTTCAGAATTACTGGAACTGGTTTTACGTAAAGAACCTACAAATGTTCGTATAGACCCTACAATTTGAAAATATCTTAAGCTGATTTTCAGCGACGAATTTAGAACTTTGCTGTAGTCACCACAGAGATTAAGTGTGTGGAACGTTAGAAAAGGGAAAAAATAGATTTTGATGTGTCTTTAACGTCGAATCTATTACAGGAGGAGCATTTGGACAAGGCTAGGTGAAGAAAAGCAGCTGATGAAGAGATTAAGTGTGTGGAACGTTAGAAAAGGGAAAAAATTAGATTTTGATGTGTCTTTAATGTCGAATCTATTACAGGAGGAGCATTTGGACAAGGCTAGGTGAAGAAAAGCAGTCGATGAAGAGATTTGAGGAAACCACCGAAGACCTAAATTAAAATGGCTAGATGGGTATAAAACACCACCTCTTCCACAATGTACTGTGGCAGTTCACTCGAAATAATATTGAATTAATAACAATTCATGAAGTCACACAGAAGCAGTAATTATTGACAGACTGGAATATTATATTATCTGCGATGTGTAGTACCGCAAGAATTATTTATGTCTCCACAAGAAAAAAAAACTGTCACGCAATACTATGATTTAGAGTGATTTATTTGATTCTATCTTACCATTCATAGCGACCATATGGCAAGTATAGCAGACAAAATGCCACTCGTTGTACCGTAAGACGACGTACATTTATTTATATCTTAGCACCAGAGTTTCCACCATCCAGTCCAGAAGAGAGCAGCTTCAAATGCAGTGGCACACAGAGCAAAAACAATTTATAGCGAGGACCACTTGGCTTCCGGAGTTAATCATCTGAAATGAACGGCTATGGGTCAAGCGATACAAAGCCAGCGTTCTCCATGAAAAGGAAACGTGAAAATATTGAACTCACGTGAGGAGCCACTGACATCTGCATCTACATCTACATCTACATGGATCACATTCAAGTGCCTGGAAGAGGGCTCATCGAACCACCTTCACAATTATCTATTATTCCAATCACGCATAGCGCGCGAAAAGAATGAACACTTATATCTTTCCGTACGAGCTCTGATTTCCCTTATTTTATTATGATGATCGTTTCTCCATATGTAGGTCGGCGCAAACAAAATATTTTTGCATTCGGAGGACACAGTTTGTGATTGGAATTTGGTGAGAAGAGTCCGCTGCAACGAAAAACGCCTTTGTTTTAGTGATGTCCACCCCAAATCCTGTATCATTTCAGTGACACTCTCTCCCCCAATTTCCCGATAATACAAAATGTGCTGCGCTTCTTTCAACGTTTTCGATGTACTCCGTCAGTTCAATCTGGTAAGGATCCCACATCGCGCAGCAGTATTCTAAAAGAGGACGGACAAGCGTAGTGTAGGCAGTCTCCTTAGAAGGTCTGTTACATTTTCTAAGTATCCTGCCAATAAACGCAGTCTTTGGTAAGCCTTCCCCACAACATTTTCTATGTGTTCCTTCCAATTTAAATTGTTCGTAATTGTAATACCTAGGTATTTTGTTGAATTTACGGCTTTTAGATTAGACTGATTTATCGTGTAACCGAAGTTTAACGAGTTCCTTTTGGCACTCATGTGGATGATTTCACACTTTTCGTTATTTAGGGTCAACTGCAACTTTTCGCACCATTCCGATATTTCTTCTAAATCGTTTTGCAGCTTGTTTTGATGTTCTGATGAGTTTATTAGTCAATAAACGACAGCGTCATCTGCAAACTACCGAAGACGGCTGCTCAGATTGTCTCCCAGATCGTTCATATAGACAAGGAACAGCAAAGGGCCTATAACACTACCTTGGGGAACGCCAGAAATCACTTCTGTTTTACGCGATGACTTTCCGTCAATTACTACGAACTGTGACATCTCTGACAAGAAATCACAAATCCAGTCACATAACAGAGACGATATTCCATAAGCACGCACTTTCACTACGAGCCACTTGTGTGGCAAAGTCTCAAAAGCCTTCTGGAAATCCAGAAATACGGAATCGATCTGAAATCCCTTGTCAATAGCACTCAACACTTCATGTAAATAAAGCGCTAGTTGTGTTTCACAGGAACCATGTTTTCTAAACCCATGTTGACTGTGTGTCAATTCATAATGTGATAGTAAGTTACTATGTGGCTTCGCATCGTCACTTCGTAGGCCTTCATGTCGCTAGTCCACAGAAAACGGAAAGCTGTGCTTCTATAAAGTATCGCCCGACCTACGGATTCTTCGTATTTCGCGTTCTTTTGGCCCAAAGTTTCGTGGCACACTGCAACATCTCGTGAATAATGTCTAGGCACGCCTAGAAACTATTTGGTGTCTAAGAACCTGTTTTAATGATGTCGAACTGCGTTAAAATGCGTACGGGCCAAAAATGACCCACATGCTACTACTGATATAGCAGGTAAATTTTTTATACTTCTAGGTCGATTAGGGGGATGAAATTTTGGTGAGTTGTACATCCCCATAAATGATGAAAAGTCACGGGAGTGTTTGGTCGTGCCATGCTTATCGACGGGACTAGGGCCCTCGAAAAACCCTCACACGTCAAAAATTACTCACGTGGTACTTGTAACACGGCATCAGAGTTGGTGATGTACGTCCCCCCCCTCCCCCCGCCCCCCCCCCCCCATGAACCCCACACTTCGCCAGTACACGATGTGGCCGCCGTGCATGCAGCGACGCATGGACAGAAGTGTGCATCTCTGCATCATGCTACTGATGTATGTGGACATTATGCAACTAATTTATTAATTTTTTAACATACGTTATGTTCGCTGGTGTAAAAATATGTTCCAACCTCTATTTCACAGTTTCAGGCATCGATTTTTTTATTTCCTAAATTAACCTAAGTTCTCCCTCAGGATTAAAGCTATCTCCACGCCAAATTTAATCGAAATCGTTGCAGCAATTTAGTTGTGAAAACATAACAAATAGCGTTACTTTCGCATTCAATAATATTAGAGTGGAGGTATGGATTAAACACGTTGAGGATTGTATAAGTATTATACATATTCATTTCTTTGAATCGTATTGCGTAGAACATATCAATGAATAAAAGCACTTTCACAGATATGATACAGTTCACACATCAGAGAATAACAGCTTTTTCGAAGAGTTAACATTTTCCTCTGCGTTGCGTTACATTACCATATTTGCACGTGATCCGATTTTGATGAAATAAAGCTTCTACAATGCCTCACGGAACGCTCCAATTCCCTGCAAAAAAGCCATGAAAATTCGTCTAGCAGTGTCGGAGATTAGCGGGTTCAAACAGACACGACGGCTTCACAATGTTGTTGTTTGTATGGATTGACATTTTGTGTGTATTATTAAACCTCTAAACCTATATTAACAGAAAACTGTAGAAATAAAAGAATGTGAAAAATGAATTAGAAAGAAAGGAGAAAGGCGCTGTAGTATCTTCAGTCCCTATTCTGTTGCAGTGGTGGTCATCACTCTTGGAAATGCTCAAGATTGCTGGACATGCAGTTCTCCATATCTATGCTTATAGCTATTCTGTAAAATGATCCCGCTTGGCTCAGCGTCACTCGAGGATTCGCTTTACTATTTGGGTTCCTATGTTTCAAATTTTGTTGATGTGCTACTCATTTAACGAATGAGTTCAGATTATTACTTCATTCTCGAATTGAAATACGGTATTTTCAGAACGCACATTGTAATATTGACCTTAAGTGTGCATCACTGCAATCATCAAATCAAACAGTTTAACGAGACTGGTTCAAGTATGCACTCGATTTGGACGTGTTATAGCAGTAATCAGGCTTCTCGTCATTTGTATACCATTCTGACTCATCGTCATTATCATCATTGTCCGAACTTTGGATCTCTCTCTCGCTCTCTCTGCCTCGCCGGCCGCTGTGACCGAGTGGTTCTAGGCGCTTCAGTCCGGAACCGTGCTGCTGCTACGGTCGCAGGTTCGAATCCGACGTGGATGTGTGTGATGCCCTTAGGCTAGTTAGGTTTAAGTAGTTCTAAGTCTAGGGGACTGATATCCTCAGATGTTAAGTCCCATAGTGCTTGGAGCCATTTGATCTATCTGCCTGTCTCTGTCGTAGGGCAACTTCGCCGCCGGGTGCAGATCTTTTTAGGTGACGGCATGTAGGTGACTTGCGTGTCTGTGATGATGAAATGAGGATGAAGACAACAACACTCAATCCCCGGGCGGAAAAAATCCCCTACACGGACGGAAACCGAAGCTGGGCCCCTTCGGTTGGCATCCAGCCACGCCGACTCCGCAGCTACCAAGGCGGAATGTTCCCTGTCACAAAACTGAAACTCCAGTGCTCCCGATAGTCCACTGGCAGAGAATGAAACTACCGCCATCCTTCGATATCTTGATCAATTCTGTCCAGGTACCCAGCCAGTTCTCCCTGCCCTCTGCCCTCACCGGCCCGTTGTCCAGATCTGTCACGCATTGCAAACATCTGGTAATGAGTTATCGGGAAAGTGATGCGCCAACACTCGCAAGCCACTACGGTAGATGTGTTCTGGCACAGAACTGAAGCAGCGTGGAGTGACGTGCCCGTGTCTGTCATCCAAGCTCACCCGGACTCGACGCTCAGCCGTGTCACAGCCACTGCGGCCGCCCTGTGTACTAAATTTCGCGCCCTATATAACCCCAAGTCACCAACAGATTTACTCATGTAGTCTTCGAACTATAGTGTGTACCCACAATAAGTAAAATTTCATTTGCTGGTTTTCCTAAAGTGCGCGTCATTTACGACGGCGGCCAAGTTTAGGTTCGTTCTGCGCATCTGACGTCACAAAACACAGTCGGCCAATCAACAGAGAACGACGTTGCCAGAGCTCGACTGCAGTGCAGACCATGGACGAGTGTCTTCAGTTTTAGGAACGTTCAGTCATAAATAAAGTAATCGAACAAAAGCAATGTCTTGATAGCAGACTATCTTTTATAGAAAGTTTGGAAAAAGCATTCTTTATACCAATTGCTTCATATTCTATTAATTAAACCAAACAAGCAATAAGCCTCCTAATTCAGGCGATAGCAAGGAAAGGTGTCTGTATCATTCTCACTAACCGCTTTTTCGCAATAAAGAGCAGCGGTAATAGTTTCTTTCCTATTGTACTTCGACGAAACTAGAGTAATTCATAGTTATACCAACAGTGTTTGTCGGTATTTTGCGTGCTATTTTAAAGTCCTTTGGAAGATGCGTTGAATGACGACGTGCGTTAGCGTAATGGTTAAAGTGTGCCCGCATCTCGTGGTCGTGCGGTAGCGTTCTCGCTTCCCACGCCCGGGTTCCCGGGTTCGATTCCCGGCGGGGTCAGGGATTTTCTCTGCCTCGTGATGGCTGGGTGTTGTGTGCTGTCCTTAGGTTAGTTAGATTTAAGTAGTTCTATGGGACTGATGACCGTAGATGTCAAGTCCCATAGTGCTCAAAGCCATTTTTTAGCCCGCATCTCGTGGTCGTGCGGTAGCGTTCTGGCTTCCCACACCCGGGTTCCCGGGTTCGATTCCCGGCGGGGTCAGGGATTTTCTCTGCCTCGTGATGGCTGGGTGTTGTGTGCTGTCCTTAGGTTGGTTAGGTTTAAGTAGTTCTAAGTTCTAGGGGACTGATGACCATAGCTGTTAAGTCCCATAGTGCTCAGAGCCATTTGAACCATTTGAACAACTTGGCATATCCCCGATAAGATTTATTTCCCAAGAGCAAAAACGAACTCTGTGACGTGGATCAGCGGCCACGCTGTTCACTACCTCTTCGGTAATGGCGAAAAGACGGTACCCGATTTTTGGTATTACCTCAACGAACGACATTGTGCGATCGTCAAGAACCCTAAGTATAGGCAATATTTTTCTAATTTTCTTTGGAGCGCATTCCATAATCCGCCTCGGAGCTGGATTATCGATGACATGAGAAGATAACCATAGCACCTCTTCCCAGTTCCTTTTTTTTTTTCTGAGATTGAACAAACAACGGAAACAACACAGCAACGAGAAGACAGTCATCGAAAAATTCGCAGCGGGCTATAGTATGGAGCATCCTTTGTCGTAACGGGACGACTTCCTATTATTCTGTTTATGTAGCCGAAGAGGAACGGCCTTCCTTTTATCCATTTGTATAAAAAAAAAGTGTTTGGCTGCTAAGTGAGAGAATCTGAGTTCGAACCTTGTTCGGTGTTTAATATTTTCTTTATTTAAAAACAACATCGTAGTGTATTACTTCAAGAAATTTTATTCGGTTGAATGTAATTTTTTGAAATTTCTAGTGGCAACTAAAATCGACCATACAGAAAGTATACGCTATGGACTTTTACCTCTGCAAACTCTTCAAAATTTCGTGCAATGGTTTACGACATCTAATGGTGCACAATAACTGCGTTGAACATCGAAACAAAATTAAGTCATTTATGGGGGGGAAGGTATCAGTTAAGAAGATGTGTAAAAATCTAATTATTAAGCCAAATAGATTTTGTGAAATCGAATGATAAAGTATGTCGAAGCAGTCGAAAAACCACGTGTCTGCACAGGCGAGCAGTGCAGTGATGACAAAATTGCGCACAGCGCGGAATGCGGGGAGCACGTCTCTGTAACAGCGAAAGGGTTAATGCGGCCGTGGTGGCTTTACTTCATAAACTGCGCGCTCCCCCCTAAACGTGAGTTTGCGAACTATACTTTGGCGCTGCTTCTCTTGGCGCGCACAACTGGCAACGCAGCAATCTCCCGCGTCTGGGCGGGCATGCGCGAACCGCCAAGATAAAAGGACTGAACTATAGCACTGAAATTTTTATTGGCAGCACTGTAATTGTATCTCAGGAAGGACTCACTACATTAAAATATAACTTAACGATGGTCTTTGAAGAAATTGAGTATTTTGTGCACCACATGTGAGTCTCAGCAAACAAGCAGCAGGTGTCTCTGATAACTGGTACCCAGCTGTAGACGGGACTGTGCTTTGGTGATGCTGAACATCGGCCTCAGTGAACTGCCTCCCCCTCATCTACCCCTTACGTCGCTTACTCAGCGGCGCCGCTAGTGAATCCCGCGAGAGCAAGGGACTCGACGCGCTCGATTACGAGGTGCATTCAAGTTCTAAGGCCTCCGATTTTTTTTCTCCGGACTGGAAAGAGATAGAAACATGCGCATTGTTTTAAAATGAGGCCGCATTCATTGTCAATACGTCCCAGAGATGACAGCACCGTATGGCAGATGGAATTTTACCACCAGCGGTGAGAATGAGAACTGTTTTAAATACTTAAAATGGCGACGTTTTCCTTACTTGAACAGCGTGCAATCATTCGTTTTCTGAATTTGCATGGTGTGAAACCAATCGAAATTCATCGACAGTTGAAGGAGACATGTGGTGATGGAGTTATGGATGTGTCGAAAGTGCGTTCGTGGGTGCGACAGTTTAATGAAGGCAGAACATTGTGTGACAACAAACCGAAACAACCTCGGGCTCGCACAAGCCGGTCTGACGACATGATCGAGAAAGTGGAGAGAATTGTTTTGGGGGATCGCCGAATGACTGTTGAACAGATCGCCTCCAGAGTTGGCATTTCTGTGGGTTCTGTGCACACAATCCTACATGACGACTGAAAATGCGAAAAGTGTCATCCAGGTGGGTGCCACGAATGCTGACGGACGACCACATAGCTGCCCGTGAGGCATGTTGCCAAGCAATGTTGACGCGCAACGACAGCATGAATGGGACTTTCTTTTCGTCGGTTGTGACAATGGATGAGACGTGGATGCCATTTTTCAATCCGGAAACAAAACGCCAGTCAGCTCAATGGAAGCACACAGATTCACCGCCACCAAAAAAATTTCGGGTAACCGCCAGTGCTGAAAAAATGATGGTGTCCATGTTCTGGGACAGCGAGGGCGTAATCCTTACCCATTGCGTTCCAAAGGGCACTACGGTAACAGGTGCATCTACGAAAATGTTTTGAAGAACAAATTCCTTCCTGCACTGCAACAAAAACGTCCGGGAAGGGCTGCGCGTGTGCTGTTTCACCAAGACAACGCACTCGCACATTGAGCTAACGTTACGTAACAGTTTCTTCGTGAAAGCAACTTTGAAGTGATTCCTCATGCTCCCTACTCACCTGACCTGGCTCCTAGTGACTTTTGGCTTTTTCCAACAATGAAAGACACTCTCCGTGGCCGCACATTCACCAGCCGTGCTGCTATTGCCTCAGCGATTTTCCAGTGGTCAAAACAGACTCCTAAAGAAGCCTTCGCCTCTGCCATGGAATCATGGCGTCAGCGTTGTGAAAAATGTGTACGTCTGCAGGGCGATTACGTCGAGAAGTAACGCCAGTTTCATCGATTTCGGGTGAGTAGTTAATTAGAAAAAAAATCGGAGGCCTTAGAACTTGAATGCACCTCGTAAAACTCGCGTCGCTTCTCGGCCTTGTTAATGCAGCGACCGCGCGCTGGCGGCAGGCGCCACACGGAATAAGCAAGGGCTGGTTGACAGCGTGTGGCCGGTGGGAAGGAGGGGGGGGGGGGGGGGGGGCGTCGGCCGCCGTCACCGTCGAACGTAACGCGGAGAAGTACGACGTCCTCGCGTTCCCTAGGCAACACACAAACATTTTTTCTTTTTTCTTTCTCTATCTTCGCCACTCTCACCGTGGTCTAACTGATGAAGTCACACAGTAGTAAAATCTCTGCTCTTTGGGAAATTATGCCTTTGTTAGCAGTTCATTTTGCTTGCCGAAAATATTTTACGGACCTTAGAGTGTGGCCGTAAGAGTTGCAATAACAGTCAAACGAACGTGGAAAGCTAAGTCTCCATGCCTCACGACCTGTGAAGTACCGCATTCTGATTCGCCGGTGAAGTTAACAGCCGCTCAAACGCGCTCTGTAAAATAAACTGAACAAGAGTGAAACGTTAAATGGGTCAGTGCTGCTAAGGTGATTTATCAACAACCTGTCACGTTCGTACTGACATTTATTTCAGATAAAACGCTGATGACTGGCTGGGCTTTAGTACGACGCTGTGTGATTTATCCTTGGACCGAGCCATAAACTTTCTTCGGTGACAACACATTGTTGCACAAATCACACACAAGTCGGGGAGCGGCACGTCGTAAAATTACACGGTTATAGTCGCAACCAAAATTTCTAACTGTCATTTATATCTGGCATCTTGTAGGATGTTAGTGTCACAATATTTCTGGAACGTTTCTTTCCAACTGTACCTTATATACGTTTGTACTTGAATTAGTTATTGGCGAAATCCATGTTACAGAAGTTGTGTATGGTACTCAACAAGTACATTAATTGAACTAAATTACGTATTACAAGAATGCAGGAGGCACATTTAGTATACATAATAGCTTCGTATACAACGTTTAATGGTACTGGAATTGTATCGCTTGCGCGTAATAAAGCTTTAAACAAGGTACCCAGTCTGGTGCAAAGCAGAACGTAACTAATTTATTAACTTTTCCCTCATCTGAACTGAAATTTCACAATTTATTTTGAAAATTCTGAAAATATTTTACTATCTACTGAAAATACTCGAAAGTATGTGTAAATGAGGGACTGGCGAGAGTTTTAAATTATCGCGTCGCAGTTACAGTTTCCAAAGTTTCGATTGCAGAGTATCCTTATACTTAATGTTGAATATGAAGGGGAAACTATTATGAGGAGTATCATTACAATCAATAATGAATGGTAAACTTGAAACGTCCCCTTTTTTTGAACAATTGTACACGACTGTGCTTTAACTGACACACAATATTTTTTTTTAGCGCAACGCAATCTGACTTTCAGAATTCCCTACAAAAGAATAGCCCTGACTAACATTAACCTGTACTTTTCACAAATCACTTACCTCACAAAAATCTTGGTTACTCCCCCTACTGCAATACAGCGAGCGCCACTACTGCCAGCTAAATAAAAGATTCAAACTATGGAAGGCACTAACTACTGATAGGGATAGTTAGCAAATGAAAGATATTAATAGAGAACAAACAATGTATTTACCTTGATATCATCATATATAAATATAGCAGTTCGTTACAAATTTCAAAACTCCGCCATCTCTCTCCCCACATCCACCACTGCTGGCGGCTCACCTCCAACTACACAACGCTATGCGCTGTTCACAGCCAGCTGCCTAACACTACAATGGCGAATATTACAACAATGCAAAGCAGCCACAGACTGCACACAGCACAGCCAGTAATTTTCATACAGAGGTGGCGTTACCAATAAAAAAACCTAAACAGCCGACTTACAAACTATTGCAGGAATGTAATAATCGCGCAGAAGGAGTGCATTAGGATGCATCCTAGATCAGACTTGGATGAAGCACGAAATGGAATTTTAGCATTGAGAGCGTAAACACAAATTTATTTGATTTGGTAAATTTAATTCCACACACGAGTATGTATAATAAGGAATATGGTTGTTCAAAAATGGTTCAAATGGCTCTAAACACTTTGGGTCTTAACATCTGAGGTCATCAGTCCCCTACGATGGTTGCTGTTCCATGCGCTCTACTATGTTGCATTTGAATAAGACCTAGAACTGTAGAAGAGTAGTGCTCAGAGTGTGGTTTAATCACGAACAGTTACATTCGTGCGCACCTGAGAGACAAACGGGAAGGAAAAGAACTAGAAACCTTCATCACAGCAGACGTATTTAGCAAGAGGGACTGTTCCGTTGAGCTTAACACGCGGTATAAAATAACAAAATCACAATTAAAATGAAGTACTGAGAAAGTGAAGCATAAATAAGAAACACAATTAATCCAGATACTCTATGGGGGAAGATCAATGACGCTATGGTGCTATAAACAGTAGCCTTCACAGCCAGTGGGTTCTAATGCATTTAACACTCGCGAACTAGAAAGTAAAATTTCTCTCGGACGGTAACAAACTAAGGACGATGAAAGTAATCGTTAACTTTGACTAGATTTGAAAGTTTAGAATAAAAGACAACAATAACTTACTATTAAAGACGAACTCCACACGCAGCCGACCTTACTCATCTCGCACCCAAAGGAAGTTCAAATGGTTCAAATGGCTCTGAGCACTATGGGACTTAACATCTATGGTCATCAGTCCCCTAGAACTTACAACTACTTACACCTAACTAACCTAAGGACAGCACACAACACCCAGTCATCACGAGGCAGAGAAAATCCCTGACCCCGCCGGGAATCGAACCCGGGACCCAAAGGAAGAGTGGCGGAGGTTTGTCCTCCAACGGAAGTGACCAGAGAACCAGCCTTTTGTATTGTGTCAACTTACACAGAAGGTTTGACCAAGGCAAACAGAAATCTCTTTGCTACCCACTCCGTGTCTCCTGAAGTTAGCTACACTGTCACAACGGCAGACTACCTTACTCCCGCGAATACACACATTGAAATCTTACTTACACACTCTCATTCATACATTAAATTATTCATATGAGGAGAGGAAAGGACAGTTATTGTGGGTTATAGTGCAGAAATATCTTAAACATGTGTGTGGGCCTCCGTGAGTTAGCAATAACTCAATAAACTCTATACTAGTTCATGTGGATCGGACGATTAGCAGACAAATATAATATGAAATATGGAAAGTGTGTAAATGGTGGCCGATGTGAACACATTTCCCTACTCAGTCCTCTTAATATCGCAACTGACTAATTGCATTGAGAATTAAGGTGCGAGGGCCGGTCGGAGTGGCCAGCGGTTCTAGGCGCTACAGTCTGGAACCGCGCGACCGCTACGGTCGCAGGTTCGAATCCTGCCTCCGGCATTGATGTGTGTGATGTCCTTAGGTTAGTTAGGCTTAAGTCGTTCTAAGTTCTAGGGGACTGATGATCTCAGAAGTTAAGTCCCATAGTGCTCAGAACCATTTGAACCATTAAGGTGCGTGGGGTGTAGAATTAATGCATTATTACACGTTGTTATTACAGTCACTTATACATTCTGACGAAACTGGTGCTAAATTTAACAAATGCACTATTGATGTATAGTCTTCGGTGCAAAGTAATATGTGAAGAGTAACTGAAATTCTAGTCAGAAAATACTTTGAAGATTCTGAATTCATGGACACGCAAATGCTTCCTACAGCGCGAAGGTATTTGGTTGTCTTAAAATCCCATTATTTGGGAGTTCTCTGCAAAGCGTACATATCTAAATAACTGTAAGACGTTCTTAGTGTTGCAAAAATGTTCCATTTCCGATCTAACTGATATAGACGGTATACCGCGTGCCACAGTGATGTACAGTATGTCGAGACGAACAGTTTACATCTACATCTACATTTATACTCCGCAAGCTACCCAACGGTATGTGGCGGAGGGCACTTTACACGCCACTGTCATTACCTCCCTTTCTTGTTCCAGTCGCGTATGGTTCGCGGGAAGAACGACTGCCGGAAAGCCTCCGTGCGCGCTCGAATCTCTCTAATTTTACATTCGTGATCACCTCGGGAGGTATAAGTAGGGGGAAGCAATATATTCGATACCTCATCCAGAAACGAACCCTCTCGAAACCTGGTGAGCAAGCTACACCGCGATGCAGAGCGCCTCTCTTGCAGAGTCTGCCACTTGAGTTTGCTAAACATCTCCGTAACGCTATCACGGTTACCAAATAACCCTGTGACGAAACGCGCCGCTCTTCTTTGTATCTTCTCTATCTCCTCCGTCAACCCGATCTGGTACGGATCCCATACAGATGAACAATACTCAAGTATAGGTCGAACGAGTATTTTCTAAGCCACCTCCTTTGTTGATGGACTACATTTTCTAAGGACTCTCCCAATGAATCTCAACCTGGCACCCGCCTTACCAACAATTAATTTTATATGATCATTCCACTTCAAATCGTTCCGCACGCATACTCCCAGATATTTTACAGAAGTAACTGCTACCAATGTTTGTTCCGCTATCATATAATCATACAATAAAGGATCCTTTTTTCTATGTATTCGCAATACATTACATTTGTCTATGTTAAGGGTCAGTTGCCACTCCCTGCACCAAGTGCCTATCCGCTGCAGATCTTCCTGCATTTCGCTACAATTTTCTAATGCTGCAACTTCTCTGTATACTACAGCATCATCCGCGAAAAGCCGCATTGAACTTCCGACACTATCTAATAGGTCATTTATACATATATTGTGAAAAGCAATGGTCCCATAACACTCCCCTGTGGCACGCCAGAGGTTACTTTAACGTCTGTAGACGTCTCTCCATTGATAACAACATGCTGTGTTCTGTTTTCTAAAAACTCTTCAATCCAGCCACACAGCTGGTCTGATATTCCGAAGGCGACTTTGTTTATGAGGTGACAGTGCGGAACTGTATCGAACGCCTTCCGGAAGTCAATGAAAATGGCATCTACCTGGGAGCCTGTATCTAATATTTTCTGGATCTCATGAACTAATAAAGCGAGTTGGGTCTCACACGATCGCCGTTTCCCGACTCCATGTTGATTCCTACAGAGTAGATTCTGGGTTTCCAGAAATGACATGATACGTGTGCAAATTCTACAGCAGATCGATGTCAGATTTAGGCCTATAGTTCTGCGCATCTGCTCGACGACCCTTCTTGAAAACTGGGACTACCTGTGTTCTTTTCCAATCATTTGGAACCTTCCGTTCCTCTAGAGACTTGCGGTGCACGGCTGTTAGAAGGGGGGCAAGTTCTTTCGCGTACTCTGTGTAGAATCGAATTGGTATCCCGTCAGGTCCAATGGACTTTCCTCTGTTGAGTGATTTCAGTTGCTTTTCTATTCCTTGGACACTTATTTCGATGTCAACCATTTTTTCGTTCGTGCGAAGCTTTAGAGAAGGAACTGCAGTGCGGTCTTCCTATGTGAAACAGCTTTGGAAAAAGGTGTTTAGTATTTCAGCTTTACGCGTGTCATCCTCTGTTTCAATGCCATCATCATCCCAGAGTGTCTGGATATTCTGTTTTGAGTCACTTACTGATTTAACGTAAGACCAGAACTTCCTGGGATTTTCTTTCAAGTCGGTACATAGAATTTTACTTTCGAATTCACTGAACGCCTCACGCATAGCCCTCCTTACGCTAACTTTGACATCGTTTAGCTTCTGTTTGTCTGAGAGGTTTTGGCTGCGTTTAAACTTGCAGTGAAGCTGTCTTTGCTTTCGCAGTAGTTTTCTAACTTTGTTGTTGAACCACGGTAGGTTTTTCCTGTCCCTCACAGTTTTACTCGGCACGTACCTGTCTAAAACGCATTTTACGATATTCTTGAAATTTTTCCATAAACACTCAACATTGTCAGTGCCGGAACTGAAATTTTCGTTTCGATCTGTTAGGTAGTCTGAAATCTGCTTCCTATTACTCTTGCTAAACAGATAAACTTTCCTCCCTTTTTTATATTCCTATTTACTTCCATATTCAGGGATGCTGCAACAGCCTTATGATAACAGATTCCCTGTTCTGCGCTTACAGAGTCGAAAAGTTCGGGTCTGTTTGTTATCAGTAGGTCCAAGATGTTATTTCCAGGAGTCGGTTATCTGTTTAATTGCTCGAGGTAATTTTCGGATAGTGCACTCAGTATAATTTCACTCGATGCTCTGTCCCTACCACCCGTCCTAAATATCTGAGTGTCCCAATCTATATCTGGTAAACTGAAATCTCCACCTAAGACTATAACATGCTGAGGAAATTTATGTGAAATATATTCCAGATTTTCTCTGTTGTTCTGCCACTAATGCTGCTGAGTTGGGAGGTCGGTAAAAGGAGACAATTATTAACCTAGCTCGGTTGTTGAGTGTAACCTCCACCCATAATAATTCACAGGAACTATCCACTTCTACTTCTCTACAGGATAAACTAATACTAACAGCGACAAACACGCCACCAACGGTTGCATACAATTTATCCTTTCTAAACACCGTCTGTGCCTTTGTAATAATAATTTAGGCAGAAATTATCTCTGGCTTCAGCCAGTTTTCCGTACCTATAACGATTTCAGGTTCGGCACTTTCTATCAGAGCTTGAAGTTCCGGTACTTTACCAACGCAGCTTCGACAGTTTACAATTACAATACCGATTGCTGCTTGGTCCCCGCATGTCCTGACTTTGCCCCGCACCCTTCAAGGCTGTTGCCCTTTCTGTACTTGCTCGAGGCCATCTAACCTAAAAAACCGCCGAGTCCACGCCACACAACCCCTGCTACCCGTGTAGCCACCTGCTGTGTGTAGTGGACTCCTGACCTATCCAGCGGAACTCGAAACCCCACCACCCTATGGCGCAAGTCAAGGAATCTGCAGGACACGGGATCTACCAAGCCGGGAAACACACCTCGAATCGGCCTACAAAAGCCACTTGAGCTGCAGCGCTTGAGCGCCGCACGAGACACTGAAAATCCTCTCGTCCTCTTATGGCACAGGCTTAGGAGGTCAGAATTTTGAAATACTTTGTTCCTATTCATGTAATGAAAGAAAAAAAAGATTTGTTACGAAAAAACTATTACGTTTAGAAATCGGTCTTAACTTAACCATTACAGGCACAGCAGTCGCATAGTAAGAAAGACAGAGAAAAGGAACGATTTAATTGTTAATTTTATTCTGTTAAAAATCATTCAATTTTTAGATAAAATTTCTCAGGCGTCGGTTTTATGGTTTGTAAGTTCAACAAAAAAGTATTATTAATGTTGAAGTATGATTTTAGAGGGAAAAAGAATTGAAGGCTCAGACGGCTAAGAGTTGGCCGATGGCGCGCGGTGCGCATGCGCTTTGGTTTAGGTGGTATTGGTATTATTTTGAGATTGTTTCCCAACGTCATAGACCGTAAGTACCTTATATCAAAGTCGTCGTCTTCATGACTCGCACACCATTGTGATATATTGTAAACAGTTACAGGCTAAGGGAACAGTTGCTTATTTGGCAAAAAGTTGTGTGATAACAGTTTGTAGGAGGTACACTGTGTGATCAAAAGTATACGGACACCCCCAAAAACATAAATTTTTCGTATTAGGTGCATTGTGCTGCCACCTACTGCCAGGTACTCCATATCAACGACCTCAGTAGTAATTAGACATCGTGAGAGAGTAGAATGGGGCACTCCACGGAACTCACGGACTTCGTTGTCAGGTGATTGGGTCTCACCTGTGTCATGTGTCTGTATGCGAGATTTCCACACTCCTAAACATCCCTAGGTCCACTGTTTCCGATGTGATAGTGAAGTGGAAACGTGAAGAGACACGTACAGCACAAAAGCGTACAGGCCGACCTCGTGTGTTGACTGACAGAGACTGCCGACAGTTGAAGAGGGTCGTAATGTGTAATAGGAAGACATCTATCCAGACCATCACACATGAAGTCAAAACTGCATCAGGATCCACTGCATGTACTACGTCAGTTGAGCCCGCCCGGGTAGCCGCGCGGTCGAACGCGCTGCTTCCCGAGCGGCAAGGCGTGCCGGTCCCCGGCACGAATCCGCCTGGCGGATTAGTGTAGAGGTCCCATGTGCCGGCCAGCCTGTGTATGGTTTTTAAGGAGGGGTGGGTGGACTGCTGTGGCCTGTTGTGGGGTTGTGAACCACTGAGGGCTACGGCGGGACGAAGCCTCTCCGTCGTATCTAGGTCCCCGATTTGATACATACATACAACATACATACATACTATGACAGTTAGGCGCGAGGTGAGAAAACTTGGATTTCATGATCGAGCGGCTGCTCATAAGCCACACATCACGCCGGTAAATGCCAAACGACGTCTTGCTTGGTGTAAGGAGCGTAAACATTGGACGATTGAACAGTGGAAAAACGTTGTGTGGAGTGACGAATCACGGTACACAATGTGGCAATCCGATAGCAGGGTGTTGGTAGCAGCGTGTGTAGTGCCAACAGTAAAATGATATGGTGTGTTCGTGTTTTTTATGGAGGGGCCATGCACCCCTTGTTGGTTTGCGTGGCACTATCACCGCACAGACCTACATTGATGTTTTCAGCACCTTCTTGCTTCCCACTGTTCAAGAGCAATTCGGGGATGACGATTGCATCTTTCAACACGATCGAGGACCTGTTCGTAATGCACGGCCTGTTTCGGAGTGCTCACACGACAATAACATCCCTATAATGGACTGGCCTGCACAAAGTTGTGACCTGAATTCTACGGAATATCTTTGGGATGTTTTGGAGCGCCGACTTCGTGCCAGGCCCCACAGACCGACATCGATACCTCTCCTCAGTGCAACAATCCATGAAGAATGGTCTGCTATTCCCAAGAAACTTTCCAGCACCTGATTGAACGTATGCCTGCTAGAGTGGAAGCTGTCATCAAGGCTAAGGGTGGGCCTACACAATACTGAATTCCAGCATTACCGATGGAGGGCGCCAGGAACTTGTAAGTCAGTTTCAACCAAGTGTCCCGATACCTTTTATTACATAATGTACATTTGACATCATAGTTATTCGGAAGAAAAGTCGTGTAGCTCGATAGTAAAATCATTAAAAATAGCCACCAAAGCCCAGTGCCCGACAGGAGACTGGAATACGGAAAGACAGTAGACAAACCTTTTGTTCGTAGTCTGTAGCTGTCGACGAACAACCGTATGTGCATGGTCGTCTGTTGTTGTGGGTACGTAGTCGACGAAACAGCCGATTTATAATAGTTCTGAATTTAAGGTTACATTCTCTGTTAAAGTTCACAAATGCCGGGAAGGGTCATCAACGACACGGAGGCAGTGTTCCAATAAAATTCTGTTCACTCATTCTATAAAGCTTCAAATACGTATCTGCATATTTATTCAGATTGAAATTTAAAGCAAAGAGTTCTTCACTAAATAATCGGTTGCTGGTATGTACACAGTATTTTGTCCTCCTTGTCTTTGCTTTGTTTTGCGTGTAAAAAAAAACCATAAGCGAGTACTTGTCTTTTCATTATTTTATAGGTCATAGCATGAGTAGGAAGTCCATACAAGAACATCTGTTAGGTGACTATTGGTACTCTTCCAATCTAAGAATTTAGTCGAGCAGAAATTAGGAGACTTCTCTTTTTGAATACAGTCATTTATTCACCATAACAACAGAATATATTCCCCACGCCTTATACTGCCTAACCTCGAACGGATTCTGACCAAAGAATGAAAATAACGGTGAAACTTAGTATCGACTGATATTTGCCAGAAGTGGATAGTGATACAGGTGGATAGACAAGGAAGAAAACGGGAAAAAAACACACGGAGAATCAGAACTTTGCGTTTGAATCTCTGTCTGTCGGTTTTGTGAGGCAAAACTACAGAACGAAATATGAACAATACATTTTGAAGTAATTTTATGAAGAATATCTTCTTGTCGAGAGAGGACATTGCATAAAAAGACAGCCCAAGAGGTTGCACTGTGCCATCTTGCGTTGTAACAAATATTGACAGTCCGCATCATTCTTTCGGGCTCTGAGAACTTGTCATCAATGTTCCATTTGTCATAAAAAGCGCACTCGTCTACAATGAATATATTTTGCGGTTCTCTAGTCAACCGTAATAACAAACAAATCTTGGAACAGTAAGAAATGACAGTGGATCAGGAGGCTTGGAGACGAATAGGAGTCCTGATTCAAGGAAAGGATGTGTGTGTGTGGTGGGGATGAGGGGGTGGGGGAGGGGGGGGGATCGGGCTATAGCCGGTAGCTTAGATATGTACGTCAATACGGATTTATGGATCAGCAGGGAGCCTGTTCAAGTTTCTTGGGATGGGATATGGAGGCTGTGGAGGGTGACGTAGGGTGGGAAGTGTTGGACAGGCTTGGCAGGAACCTGAATATGGAGTGGATTGGAGAAATAATGTGGTTTGGATCTACGAGTTCACTGGATGTACAGAATTTGCAAAGATATTCGTGGAATTTGAAGAGAGGTGGTGGGTGACTGTTTTATTTGCGACTATTACACTGTTCTTGGCGTCGATTGACTGACGGAAACAGAGGCTTGTCTTTGCAAAATTCAGAACTGTTTTCCTTGCGATACAGCAATCAGGCTAGCTAGTAATTTTTTTCAGTTACCTTGCGTTCAGTGAACGACATCTGGAACGTCTGCAGTAGATTGATCTCACCTTTTACCTTTTAGTTCCTCCTGTCACTTAGATTCTTTAGATTCTCTTAGCACACTACTTTCAGCATGTATGGTTGCATTAGAGAAACAAGAGGAAAAGTTACTGAAAAGAGTGCCAAACACGATGTGTTTCTGCATGCTTATGGTTTTTCAAGGCTCTGCACCGAGAAGAGGTCGTCGAATGGCAATGCTATGTGGCTCGGAAGAAATACAAATGATTAAGCTGATGTCACAAAACTGTTACAGCCGTATCTGATATCGTCGATGTAGACAAAAAATAGTGTTACTAGTATAGAAACCACCGTACGTTAGCTTCGTGTGCTATGGATAATTTTAACGATAAACCATAATGATGTGGAACAAAGCATTTTATATTCACATCAGAAATTAATTTGTAAATATGACTACATGCTAAACATTTAAGATATTTTTAAGTAAACAAATGTGAATTAGTGATCCCTACCCATCATCTTTTACATATTAAAATAAACGTAATTATTGTAAGATAGCCGGCCGCTGTGGCCGAGCGGTTCTAGGCGCTTCAGTCCGGAGCCGCGCGACTGCTACGGTCGCAGGTTCGAATCCTGCCTCGGGCTTGGGTGTGTGTGATGTCCTTAGGTTAGTTAGGTTTAAGTAGTTCTCAGTTCTAGGGGACCGATGACCTCAGATGTTGAGTCGCACAGCGCTCAGAGAAATTTGAACCATTTTTTCTTGTACGATATAGGAGTTGTCAAGGAGAAACTTTTTCAATTTGTTGTCACATTTCACGTTGCTGCAGGAATGTGGAACGCTTCACTATTTTGCGTGTATCCTTGCGCTGGGGCCATGCTAATCTTCTCTGTATCGTTCCAATTTTAGTATATATACCGCTTGAGCGTGTTTATAAAATGACAGCTACTGCTGAGATTAGTCAGTGACTATTAAAAATTTGAAAATTGCCACTGCAGAGAGAGAGAGAGAGAGAGAGAGAGAGAGAGAGAGAGAGGTGCAGGTGGAGAGCAAAAGATACAGCAAGACACTTCTGTAACAAAGAAGTTTCTGCAGTAAAGCTTGCTGTGGAGTGCGATTTGTCTCGCTGTAATGTAACAGTTCCGTGACGAGAAATGTGAGAGTCAGTGCAACATCCTGACAAGAAGGGCCAAAGAAGAAACTAGGATCACCGCCTCGTGCTGTGCCTCGTGCTGTGCATCATCAGTGCCCTCAAAACACGACTGCAGAGAAATACAGCGGCCTCGGTGGCGTTGTCCTCTTTTCGTAAAGAGGGCACCCTGACCTTAATCTGCGACAGTGAAAGGCAGCGGCTCGTTCGGTTTCTGTTAGAAGAATGGATTCGTCTAAAAACACCGAGAAAAGTTCTAGATATTGTAGTTTTTCAAATGGAAAGAACGAAATTCCATGGTACTGTAGTGGACTTGTGAGAGAGGTGATACGCCCAATGTACAACAGAAGTTATGGGATGAAATATTTTGTCAATACACGAACCCAATGAATTCATCTAGTGCCAGTAAGGGCCATTATATGTATGTTACTTGCGTTAAAATGTAGTTGTGAGCCTCCATAATAATTATTTCTATTCTTTATATCTGCGTTGTGAATCTATTCGTGGCTTCCCCTTTATAAATCAGCACCCAATTGGTTATTTCTCTTATAAAAATTATGCAAGTTGTTGTGCGAAGTATTTCAAATAATTCACACAGGAGCGCCACATCATCTTCATATTGAGAACTTATCACTTTTTTTAAAAAACAGAAAACTGTATTAGTTTGATGTTAAAGGTGACACATGCATTGTTCTTAATCCCGTAAAAGTCGTGTCAACAACGAAAGCTGATTCTTGTGTGAAAGTTATTAATTTATTTTGCATGGATTTTCGTAGTTTCAACGTTTGCGAAATAAATAGCCTAGTTTTGTGGTATAAAGACAACAGACACCTGGCGTACTAACAAGAAATAGTAACAGTGTAGAAAGCTCTCCGCTTTTGGTAAGCTTCAAAATTTCTGCCTAGAAAAATCGTAAAGCACGTATGGTAAACTCACGATTCAGATACTTTCCCCGTAAGACCAGTTACTAACCTCGAGGACACAGGAGTCAACGATTTATTTTGCGGATTTACGTTTATTTGCTGAGTTATGAGCTGACTCTTCACGTACTCAAGAAAGTGCTCGCTACATAAAGGAAAGACGAAAATTATGCATACGTGGTTCACTTACTATCACCTTTGCTTGACAGTACATTAATTCTCTAATGCAATTTGTCTCCAACAATTCATTCGTATTTGGTACTGCCTAACATACAACATTAGAAAGAGAAATATACCTGTACGCTACCCCGTAAAGTTTAAGTTATAGCATTGTTTGTGAGATGTATGAAGTAAAAGTAATGTCACTCTGATAATTTATTCATCGAAATATAATGTCTATAGAACGAATTCTCTCTCTAGTTGCGTGTGCGCTGATCTGAAACTTCCTGGTAGATTAAAACAGTATGCTGTGTGTCGGCCCGTGATTCGAATCTGGGACAGTACTGTATCTGTCAGTCTCTTCAACTGTGTACAGTCGATGTCTGAAGCTTAACGGATCTAATGAGAACGAAAACTCAAGTTGTGGAAGAAACAGCACCGTAAAACAGGATGTTACAACCCGTGCATTGACAGAGGCCACAAATATAATTTAACAAGAAGCTAAACATTTGCTTGAACCAATGTTTAATAACAACCTGCTGATTTGCATAGTCATGTTTCTTATTATAGAAGTTGCTCTGTGGTCATACGCTCTCCACTTAGTCGTCAGCGAAGTTCAGACATGGAGTTTGAATGATTAAATCACGGCGGAATTGATCAGAATGTGGTAAATTTTGGAAAATATGATCGCTTTGGCTGTTGATATTGGCGCGGATACGCCAAAAATAATCTAGAATGTATACATGTTGCCCTTGACCTGTGTGTACGTACTTCACTTCCGCTGTGGACTCAGATAAGTGAAATTATAATTGCGACAAAGTCAGCAGCACATTTTTGTGTATAGTCATGGATGCAGCATACGGTTTTAATAATATCGTTGAGAATTATATAATGTTTTAATAAAACAATAATAAACTGTTTAGTTAGTATAAAGGCAACGGCCTTGCCGCAGTGGATACACCGGTTCCCGTGAGATAACCGAAGTGAAGCACTGACGGGCGTTGCCGGCACCTGGATGGGTGACCATCCAGGCCGCCATGCGCTGTTGCCATTTTCTGGGCTGCACTCAGCCTTGTGATGCCAATTGAGGAGCTACTCGATCGAATAGTAGCGGCTCCGGTCTAAGAAAACCATCATAACTACCGGGAGAGCGGTGTGCTGACCTCACCTAAGGATGAGACGGCGGTCGGATGGTCCCGATAGGCCGCTTGTGGCCTGAAGACGGAGTGCTATTAGTTACTTTAAATTATATCAAATATTTTATTATAATAATAGTGATTTGGTTACATAGGCGTTTTGCTTTAGTATAGCTTCCAAGAAACTGCAATTCAGGAAAATATAGCCCTTGGAAGGCAGGCGTCCCAAAATTTGAGACTTACTTGTCACGTAATTTACGAACTATAGTAGCTACAAACTCTCACAAGTTTGAAAACGTCCAAAATATAAATATAACATCAAAGTGAGCACTCATAACTATCGGTACTTCGGTAAGCAAACTATGGTTGTACAAGCGTGCAAATGAGAGAACACTGTATCTTTCTGTAGTTTCCACCTACTTTTGGGAAGACAGCCTATCTGTGAAGAGCCTTCCCAGCTCTGCTTTGCCTTACTCTACATTTTATGTTTGCTCTGCGAGCAGTCAGCTGCTATCTCAAGTTTTCTCCCACACTGCCGTCTATTATTGACGGCCCAACTAATACCCATCACATTTTTACCCTTTTCCCTTTTCCTGTTCAGCATATCTCCCCTAGAAGCCACTCTTTTCTCTATAGACGCCTTCGCCCTGAATCGGGATTGTGGGAGTCAGCTGCGGGTGGGTTTTCTCTCGTTACGGCTGGGCCATAGAAGACCACTCGTCTGAACATGTAATGTTAAAAATACCACTCGTCTGCTCTGACCTACGTAGCAATCCAGTCCGTATACCGGGTTGCTATAATTAAAGTGCAGTTACTGACAGAGTTCCAGTGTGGGCAGTAATTATCATATGGCAGTGGAACTTGGTAGATATTCTAATGTGAAACCGTTGTAGGGGGAGGGGGTTGTGTGGGTGAAGAGACCAAACTGCGATGTCATCGGTCTCATCGGATTAGGGAAGGACAGGGAAGGAAGTCGGCCGTGCCCTTTCAAAGGAACCATTCCGGCATTTGCCTGGAACGATTTAGGGAAATCACGGAAAACCTAAATCAGGAAGGCAGGACGCGGGATTGAACCGTCGTCCTCCCGAATACGAGTCCAGTGATGTGGAACCCGTTTACGCTGGAAACAAATTATTTCCAATATTGACCACCAGGTGCAAATCTGGCGCTGTGAATGGAAGAAAGAGGTTTAGAGATGTTTGCAGATGTAATAGATTAGGAACGTCAGGAAAGGCCAAACAAGTGGGAAAGGTATAATTTTGATTTTATTATTAACTACTGCTTGCACAATTTGTGCGGTGAACACCGGAGATGTCGTCGGGATGCTGCATCCCGTAAATCGACGTGATCAACAGTTCCAGTGGAATTGAAGCAATGCGTTACTGTATACGTGTCCCTCGTAAACCCTGTTGCTTTAGATATCTCCAGAGCCAAATGACACACGAATTCTGATCAGGCGATCTTGTAGGTCGTGCACCTGGAAAACCTCTGGAAATAACACTTTTCTGGAAGACTGCATTAAGCAGATCTTTCATTGGGCGAGTGACGTGTTGTGTTGCGCAATCGTGCATGAAAACATCTACATCTACATCTACATGATTACTCTGCAATTCACATTTAAGTGCTTGGCAGAGGGTTCATCGAACCACAATCATACTATCTCTCTACCATTCCACTCCCGAACAGCGCGCGGCCTTCGGATGACCTTACTAGACGGTAAATTACAGCATCATCTGCGAACAACCAAAGAGAACTGCTCAGACTGTCACCCAGGTCATTTATACAGTGGCTCCCACACAGCTGCGCTCTTCGAAAGCAGGAATCACATGCTGCACAAAGAGGCCCCGATAATGTGCAGATGTCACAATACACCTCACAGGCTCTCTGGGTGTATTCTGTGCAAAGAAGAACGGACCGAGAGTAAAAATGATTGTGAAGCCACACTGCACAGTCACAGCCGGCAAGCGCAGCGGACTTTAGTGCACAATCCGCAGATTGACAGAACCCCGAATTCGACACTTCTGTGTCTTCACTGCAGCCTGCAGTGTAAAATGTGGGTCGTCAGTCCATCGACTATTGCCCGGCCACACGATAACCAACTTCAATCCGTACCAGAAACCGAAGAGGTAATTTGGCGCGTTGCTGCGTATCATGTGATTTCAGCTGCTGCACCGCCTGGGTCTTGCACGGGCACCAGTGTATAATAGACGGCAAAACTTTCTGTACTGTTGACCACGGGGCACGTGGCACGTGGCACGTGCTGAGTGGTCAGTTACAGCAAGTGCAACCTTGTCAATAACTTCGACCGGGAAATAAAGCCTTCCTCTTCCATGTGCCACAGCAAGATCACGTGTTTTCGAACTTCGTTACCTTCTGCTTTAAACCGCGTGGGGCTTCTCCTCAGTATTTCCAGTATGCGATACTCTATCAACGCAGGACTATAATTTCTGCAGCTCACATAAAACTGTTTCACTGACAGCGCACGGTCTCTCTTCTCGATTGGCATACTGCCCACTGACATTATGACTTGTCAAATGACAGTGTGGATGTCATACCAACATACAAACCGTGTACAGCAGCGCCAAATTTGTACCTGATGGTCAAAATTGGAACTAATTTGTCTTCCAGCGTAAAACTACTCTGCATTAGCATAACTGTCAAGTTCCGCTGCCTTACGATAACAACAGCCCATATTGGACCTCTGTCAGTAGCTGCACCTTAATTATAACCACCTGGTACTTCTACCTTTCCATAAATCCTTTTTCAGCTCTGGCATCAGTACTGCCTTTAGTGCCTCGCTTTTCCCTTCCTACATACTTTCCTCACCCGGTCAAGATTCTGTGCTACACGTAGCACGTAGATTTTAGAATTTCCTCCCATTTTCGAAATTCTTCGTTCCCATGCTAATTTATTCTTCGAAAGGTATCTGTCAAATTTGGAAACTGATTTACTGGAAAATATAAATGCTTCTAAAAACGTTTTATTGTTTGTGGATGGGGGTGGGGGTTGGAGCGCACGATCCGGGGCGTCGGATATTACTGGTGCAAAAGCTTTACTGTTTCCACAAATGAATGAAAACACATAAAAATGATTTTAACCACGGGTGTCCGCAAGGGGCAACAAGAAGGGGCCACTTGGCTCGAACCCGCCCTCCTAACCATGCCGGACACCTCGTTCACCGCATAATAATAATGAACTTTTAGAAATGGTTGTCTACGAGTCCGCTAAACCGCAGGCGTAGACAGTTATAGCATAAAGTGGACGACCACAGTCAGAAATTCTATGTCTTTAGCAGTTGGTGCATAACTTACACACTTTTGGTCGCCACGCTGTTCTCGGGAAACTGCGCCTTTTTTGGCCGGCCGCGGTGGTCTCGCGGTTCTAGGCGCGCAGTCCGGAACCGTGCGACTGCTACGGTCGCAGGTTCGAATCCTGCCTCGGGCACGGCTGTGTGTGATGTCCTTAGGTTAGTTAGGTTTAAGTAGTTCTAAGTTCTAGGGGACTGATGACCACAGCAGTTGAGTCCCATAGTGCTCAGAGCCATTTGAACCATTTTTGAAAACTGCGCCTTTTCCTTCGACGCAGCTGCACTTTGTCGCTGACTTGAAATGATGGCGGACGCGAACGTTTGCAGAACAGTGCTGAAACAGAGCCCCCAACTATTTTCCTGTCAATCTCCGGTACTCGCTATTATTGAGTACACATCCGACGCGCGGCGACTGTTCAGGTTTGCCAGACATCGTTAGACGGGTTGCCGAAGAATGCGGCAGTGTTATGTTACAGAACGTGTGCGTGTTTCAGTCGCAGCATAGCGTTTGAGCATTGAGCAACATAGCCAGTTGTGTGCAAGGTAAGACACGTTTTCTGAAACATAAAACAAAACATTTTATCTAGATCGTGCTCAAAAATGTAAGCATCGTTGATGATTTCGTAGAAGAGTTTGAATTATTATGGGATTCCCGAATACTCTGTCGTGCAAAAATTTTTCAAGAGCATAATACCTCTTTTATGCAGACATTTATACAGACCGCAGAGAGCCAGAACGGGCCCTGGGGTAGGTTTCACTATGCCCTCTGACTTGCCTACTGAAATTAATCCAGACCTTCGTTAATATTTCCGGAGGCATTTATGTAGGAGCGAAACGATAATTTCGAAAAGGAAACTCTGTTAGTATGTCACTAGAGTACGACAACAGTACAGATGCACTCTAAGAAATATGGGCAACATGACTAGTGGGAGTAATATGGCTGGGTGCAATCTAGTGTAATATACTCCTTTCAATCGTTCCTAACTTAAGACAACAGAAAACGCTATGTTTAATGGGTCTAACATCGCAGTAAACAAGATGATTCAAAAACCAATTACAACTAATATTTCAGAGATCGTTAACTTAAGGTATCATTCCCGACCTCTTAGATGTAGATGCATCGAATAGTATGGTCTGCTAGTTTACGTTGGCAGCGGTGAGAAATCAATTAACGCTGTTCGAAGTTACTTGATATCTGTTGATTCAAGAAGCTTCATCAGCCTTCTCACTCGGGCTCTTCAAAGAGTAACCCAAGCCACAGCCAGCGCAGCACGCCATCGGGTTTCAAATCAGCTCTTGAAATTTCTTGTGTTTGCTGAAGCTAAACAGTTCATCGACAGTCTATGATGCTGATCGCTGTCATTTATGTCGACGTGGAGTGCATCGCAGTGAAGCTCTGCGATCAGTATACCAACGAGCTGCAGCAACGGTTTCAAGGAATTTGTAACAATAATAAAAGTAGTCATTAAGTGTGCAAATGCTTGACACTGTTTCTGTGATAGTGCGGCGGTACATTGACTTTAACGCGTCGTGTTCTTACCAGCTCAGCAGTCGAAACACGTAGTAGTGTTCACAGCACCGGTATGCGAGTACTTTTTTCATATTACAAGTTTTCTTCTGCCCGGGCGTGTCAAAAGCTGCAACAGAACATTGAAAATGATATTCCAACTATCTCGAAGGCTGAACTGCTGCTCATGTCTCACAGTTTAATAAATGGAGCACAGCGCAGCATCGACGTCAAGGATGGTTACTTCCGGCATCTTCTGTGATGTTCATTAACAACGCTCAGTCCTGTATCAGCCTCTGTGTTAACGTTTTCCAGGCCATTTTCATTTTGCGCACTATGTAGTTCGAGGTTGGGTATGGACGATATCCTTAACCACAGTAAGCAGTGTCAGAAAGCAATATGCTATATACTGTTCCAAGCCGGTAGGAAGAAAAGTAATTTCTGGATACAATTTGACGTTGAACGCGATCGTTGACATTGACACATTACGTAATCAATGAACTTGAACCGTCCCTCTCGAGCTACCCACACACAAAGGCAGGTCAAAGATCATGATCTGTCTGTCTTACCTTGAGCACATGACGCCGTCACTCCTGTGCCCCCTCCACTACCGCCCCGTACCTCTCCCAGCTCTCCGCTCTCCCCCAATCAGAGCCCACTGTTTTATAGGCCTTTGAAATGAAACAGTCAATAAATACCTACCCCATAATCGCCAGCTTGCCCTATTGTAGTGGGACTACCCAGAATTTTAGGTAAAAGTATTAAATCTGTGTTAGACTTTTGTGATTTAAAGGAACTTTATGATTTAAAGATAGCACAGAAAATCCAAACATGGATGGAAAGACAGGGCAGTTGGACCACCATCCAGCAGAATGTGAATTCGATGTCTTAAGAATCTGTCGAGAATACGAAATTAACACAACTAAGAGATTATAGTTCCCACTGACATGTTTTGGGCCTTCAAACGAGCAGAATAAGTGGACTCTTACCACTTAATTTCAAGTCAGAAGTTATTAGATTTTGTGACCAACCAATGTTGAGCGAGAAAACCTTTAAGGTGTGCAGTAAAGCTCTCATTTTCTGTAACACCTTGTCAGACAGTTAGGCTGACTTTCGAGTGATAATCTGAGGTTCTTTTCGCAGGGCCAGGTAATTTTTCTCACAGTGTCCGTTTCATTTCCTTCCGAACGTTTTCGGTACGATGTGGTCCGATGCAGAGGGAGATTAATCGGGAAGACAAGTTTTGTTTCGCCCTCAGATGACCTCAGCACCGTTGATGACCCATAAAATATGATCTTGTTCTGCTACATACAGTTTACTGCCTCCGGATGTCGCACTGATGAGTTTGTAATGTTAATCATAAAATGAATATACTGTGCAGCATGATTCCCACCCTCTATCCAGAGAAGCATTCCAAGTCTGCAGTAAGGGACCTAGTTTCACTCTGCTACATACGCGTGGCCACTGGAAAGTGTCTCGTGGATTATTTGGATCGAAGTGGCAATTCAAATCGACCTATAGTACGAAGCCTCTTCTTCATGGATGCAAATTTGATCTGTAGCCTGATTTACCAAAAGCAAACCGTGTCCACTGACACTCAAATGCGGTAAGTCTAGAGTATTTCAGTAACACTACATGTAAACCGGAACTCTGGCGTCATATTTCACCATTTCGCTATTCTGAACCGATGTTGAATTGCGCCAATACCAAGCTGTCGTATTCCTACTAATTTCCCAGTTTCTCGATTTCATAGTATCTACTGTCCTGCAGTGTGATCAGATTTCTCATACTGTGCCGAAGCCTCTAATACCAACAAACAGCATTCCCCCAAAAGATCAACGATGCAGTATCGAATAGGCCGTTGGTGATGACGTATGACTCTTGAATAAATCTGCTGGACCCAAACTAAGATATGCTAAGGTATCTTATCTTATTTACTGTTTGCTACTAGCTGCCACAGAATATGGGTAGCGTGCGAGATGCAGTCTAACGTGTCTCACAATGAAAACATTCCAGAATGACCGCCCACTTCTGATAAGGTGACCTGATACAGAAGTCAAGCATTTCTTCCTCTAATTTGTGACAATTTAGGCTTCTTTTGCAGGAACAAAAATTTTGAAGGTGGTTCACTGATACACTCTGCACTCGGTGCCTTAGAACGAAACCGGATTATAGCTGAGGGCAGCAAGTAGTGTTCTGAAAAGTGTCAAAGTATCTGTCTCCACCCCGATGCAATACTGCGTTTTTCGTATTATATTTTACATTCAGTTGTAGTTTTTGATCTATCAATAAAAGATGTTATTTGAGAACAAATGTATTAACAGTCATTCTTCGTCATGTTACCATCGGGATAGCTCTCAAATACATTAATTTTATCGGCTACGCTCTCAAATGTATCGTGTTTGTTTTATCTAACTAAATATTATGTCGTGTGATTAATTTTATTACAACTAGAAATCTTTGTTACAAGCCATAACAGGAAACAAAAGTTCTAGAAACAGTCGTCTCATAGAAATAATTGAAAATTAGTTCAGCCAAAACAAATTCCTGTGATACTTTATTGCTTATAAACTATTGTTTTCAATAATATGTTATCAGTAGTAGCATTGCTGTCAGTAGTGTCACAGAACTACAGAATTTGTGATAAAAAATCTGAGTTGTAAGTCTGTAACAACAGTGACTGCTCAGGTCAAATAACTAAGTCGACAAGAAAACGTCAGAATTCTAATTCCAGGAAAGTGCACAATCTGTCAAGTATTACATAACAAGATTGAAACAAAATGTATGACTCATTTACGGAATGTAGCGGATCGTTAATGCTTTACTAATGGCAAGTTATCTATATACTTTTCTTAGCATTTGGTACGTAAATGGTACGTGTACGAGTGACACTGGAGTGACGCTGTGTACCTACTTTTTATCATACTGCGACGTTATCCGGCCTTACGTGAAATTCTGTGTATACAATTTTTTACTTGTGTCTCATTATGCAGACGACATTTCAGTCCCCAAAATTATCGTGGTGTCTGAGGCCTAAATGGTTAAAACTTTCTATAGTTATAAATTCAGTGTGACCCAGACACAATCTTGCATTAAAAATTCTTTAAAGCATTTGAGATGAACGTCGCAAAATGTCTTAAACATCTGCAGCCACCTCACTAACCAGTCTTTATATCCATACGAGCTTATTCTCCTTGTATAAATATCTAGTCACCGTAGAGCCATCAAACTATTTCTTGTTTTAATAAAAATTGGCTATAAACTCACAAACCTTGACATAAACTGCTGAAAAATAGTGACTTGCAATATGAAGTAACTTTTTCGTTTGATGAAATCACTCATAACACGTCTGAAGAATTTACATTTACAAAGACTAACGTAAAACAGTGTAAGGTATGAAATACTGCCGTAATAAACGGCTACGCTGACATCGGCGAAGACTGGAGTCGGAGAAGTAAGGAGCCCACAGTAGGGGTCTTTGTGTTCGGCAGACAGTTCCAGAATTAACGCGCCATCACTGCACTATATCACACGACAAAGAGGAGAAGTACGTACTTTTTGTGAGCAACAAACTAAATCTCTAATATTTGTGATGTGTCTTCTCTCTTGAACAACGATCGTGTCTTTTTTATTGTTTTTTTGTGACTGAGAATATAAATGATACTTAATGTAGTCTAATAACACGCAAAATCCGGATGAAAATTTTTATTTTCTCATATAGTCTCTCACCAAAAATTCAGCGACTTAAATACTAGAATTATGCTAACAGAAACCGTATAGAAGAAATTATTTCACTCTTGATTGATTTCCAGAGACTCTGTATTGTATTTGTATTTCTTTCGTGCTCCTGTAAATTGTTATTTAATACATAACGATAGAGAACAAGCCACGTTGAATATAGTCCATACATACTATGAGTTTGAAATCATAATACGAGTTAAATATTAATAGCACAATTGTAAAAAAGATAAGGTTACTGAAAAGAATAAGTATAGTTAAGAATGTTTGTTCAACTATACTAATCATAAAAACCCATAGGTCCAGAACAGAAGCAGCGGTCATACAAGTACTCTTTCAGCTTCACATTAAACTTATATATCTTCGGTGTCTCTTTCCAACATAATGGCTTGTAGTTATACAGCATAAAGGCAGGAAGGTAGCCTCCTTCATTTCAAATATTTGTACTTATCGTATCGGCATGGAAGATTGTGTTTCTGCCTAGTACCATCAGAATGAAAATCACAGCTGTGCTTGAAAACATTTTCTTCTTTTACCTTTCTTTCTTTTGTGAAAATGATTGCTTCGTACATGTATAAACAAGACAAAGACAGTACAAAAAGCCTTTTAAATACTGGTCTACAGGAGTCTCTGTATTTGGTCTATCTTATTGTTGTTACAGCCTTTTTGGTATTCGTACTGCAGAAAAGTCGAGTGCCAATGTCTTTTACCCTAATGTGAACTTTCAGAGTGATACATGAAATGCATTCGAGTTGTGAATATGGACAACCAGGACTCGAACGCGGATTTCCCGCTTATCGCGAGCAGTCGCCTTAACATTTGGCTAACCGAGCACGACTCACGACCAGACCCAAACATCCGTATGTCGAGAACCATGTGTCCACAACCTGTACTCGTACATCCATTAGTATATTTCCGAACAGGGGGCATATTTTATTTGAAAGTCGTCTACCTGAAGTCGGCAGATAAATACGATGTTGCTTGCATGTCCGAAGGAACATTGCATCCTAATTCGGAATAATAGAGGCACTGCAAATCATATTTCAGAGTGATGTTTTTCAGTGAAAACTTGTCAAAGAATCCGCGAAATGAAGTGTGAGAGGCAGTCAGTTAACATGTTTTTGCAGTTATATATTTACTGGTATCGTATCAGAGTAAAATGGTAACTACCAACTCTAAATGGTTCAAATGGCTCTGAGCACTATGGGACTTAACATCTGAGGTCATCAGTCCCCTAGAACTTAGAACTACTTAAACCTAACTAACCTAACACACATTCATGCTTGAGGCAGGATTCGAACCTGCGACCGTAGCGGTCGCGCGGTTCCAGACTGAAGTGCCTAGAACCGCTCTTCCACAGCGGCCGGCTATCTACCAGGCAGGTGGTAACTACCTGAGTTACTACCTGCCTTCCGCATGGAACACGCCTTCCTCACCACTGACTACTAGTGTTAGTCACATACGGTTACTGTCAACAAGTATGGGCCTGAAGATGATGTTGTAACAACATCGAAAGTAGTTGCCAACAAAACAAACACCTTAATACAGCTGGAGGAATTACGTCATTTTATAACATATATTATGCCAGCTGACGTCCCAAGTCGTCCGTTTTAATTATGGATACATGAAAATTACTTGGGAGTTCGCCATCGGCCAGTTGGTGTGGCAGTTTCCCTGAGCAATACCGAAGCACGGCGACGAAACCAAAACATAACTAAATTTATGTAGTTACGCATTTTGTATCTGACAGAATATTAACAAAATTGTATCATCTTTAAAATAGAGTCCATTATACGTATTATATTTGGCCCAAGTTTCACACTTCAATGACAACAGTTTTTAAAGCTGTCCAAAGCTATACTGTACAGTGCCTCCAGCGATTTGGATGCCTCCAGCGATTCCGGTGCACCTCTTTCCTATTGTGTCCTTTTTCCATTCTATATATATATATATATATATATATATATATATATATATATATATATATATATATCATATTTTTGATTCGATTGCAGGCCGAAGATGATTTTTCGCGTTATTTCTCAACTATTTCGGGTTTTTTCGGTGACGGTGTTTAAGCAAAAGGATCTCTGTACAACTGCGGAAGCAGAGACATGGGTTTCTCTGCTGATTTACTTAGCAGGACACATAAGGTGCCATCAGCACATTTTTACGTCACGTCCAAAACTGCAAAACTGCCGAACACATGAGAAAGCGTGAAAGAAGTGTTCTGACCTAACTGACGTTCTTCCACAGTGACGGCTGGTGAATTAATTAGAAACTTTGCAGCAGAGGCACCCAGCATCGTTACCGTCCCTCTCGCCACAGGAAAGCAGTTGTCGTATATTTTGGGACCCTCCTGATATTGCCACTTATATCAGAAAAATGGAAGAAAGGTTAGGGCCTAAAATCCTGTCGACATTGAGGTGTTTAGAGGCAGGAACAGGCTCGAATTGGGAAAGAAGGGGGAAAGAAATCGGTCTCGCGCTAGTCCCGGGACTAACCTTACGCGATTTAGGGATTATACGAAAAACCTGAATCGGATTGGCGAGGTGGGTTTTCTCACCGCCGTTCCTCCGAATACGCCCCATTGTCTCAAGACTGCGTCACCTCGTCCCGTAATTTATTCGCGTCAATGTCGTGCTGTTAACAACGAAGTTGATAACGTGCGGTAATTCGCTTTCGGCAGCATCGTAAATGCTGCACTCTCCCTGGTCAGAAGATCACCATTTCCAGCCCAGAACTTTAGTTGTTCAAGCTGTTATTACGCTTTAGTTACGGTTTGCTGGAAGCCATCTGCGAAGAGAGAGGTGCTGCTGTCCCTCCAAAAAGACTGACGAAAAGAATGGTGAAACACGACATTCATGTCTACATCTACATCTACATGGTTACTCTGCAATTCAGACTTAAGTGCCTGGCAGAGGGTTCATAGAACCATTTTCATACTGCTTCTCTAACATTCCACTCTTGAATGGCGCGTGGGAAAAAGAAACACCTAAATCTTTCCGTTCGAGCTCTGATTTCTATTATTTTATTATGATGATCATTTCTCCCTACGTAGGTGGGTGTCAACAAAATATTTTCGCATTCGGAAGAGAAAGTTGGTGATTGAAATTTCGTAAATAGATCTCGCCGCAAAGAAAACCGCCTTTGTTTAAATGACTGCCACCTCAACTCGCGTATCATATCAGTGACACTCTTACTCCTATTGCACGATAACACGAAACGAGCAACCCTTCTTTGCACTTTTTCGATGTCCTCCGTCAATCCTAACTGGTAAGGATATCATACTGCGCAGCAGTATTCCAGCAGAGTAGGGACAAGTGTAATGTAGGCAGTTTCTTTAGTGGGTCTGTTGCAACTTCTAAGTGTTCTGCCAACAAAACGCAGTCTTTGTTTCGCCTTCCCCACAATATTATCTATGTGGTCTTTCCAATTTAAGTTGCTTATAACTGTAATTCCTAGGTATTTAGTCGAATTGACAGCCTTTAGATTTGTGCGATTTATCGTATACCCAAAATTTTTCGCATTTCTATTAGTACCCATGTGGATGACCTCGCACTTTTCTTTGTTTAGTGCCAATTATTTCAGAGACCAGTAAGATCATACCTATTGAATGACGTTAAATACTAAACCAGGTCGAATTGAAACAATAACAGCAAACAATAACGTAAATATGCCAACTTCATCATTATAGATAACTGAGTATGACATTACATTTGTGAGTTGTGAATGATCGACATTTGTGGAAGTTACTGGCTAATTTGGACAAGGTCATGTCGGTTAGTCACTTTCATGTGAGATGTTTTTCTCTAGGAAAACTTCATACAGTCTAGTGCTGCACCACTTATTGAACATATTCCACTTTCTTTAATATTTTCCGGCTGCTGTGGCCGAGCGGTTCTAGGCGCTTCAGTCCGGAACCGCGCGACTGCTACGGTCACAGTTTCGAATCCTGCCTCGGGCATGGATGTGTGTGATGTCCTTAGGTTAGTTAGGGTTAAGTAGTTCTAGGTTCTAGGGGACTGATGACTTCAGATGTTAAGTCCCATAGTGCTCAGAGACATTTGAACCAATCTTTAATATTTTGAAAAATTTGATGGGTTTCTAAGAACACCCGTTTTTAATCGAGGATAATTATTTCAGAGATCAGGTCGACACATTCGGGATACACTCTGCAACGGCGCTACGAGTCGAGAGAAAAATGTAGAACACAAGTGCGAAATCTTTGAAAAACTCTGGTGTAGTCCTTCTTGTATGCCTACTTCTTCAGCTACACTCGGGCAAGCATACTTACTGCGTAAGAAGGTCTGATACCTCTTCTTTTTACCCTTTGCTGAGCCATTCGCGAACAATGAGCGTGGATAACGAATGCCTGTAAGTCTGTAATTGTATCCGAATTTCACTGATTTTCCTGTCATTATCATTTTGCAGGTTATGTTTTGGTCATCGATTCTAGTCAACCAGATGTACCTTGTGCCAACAGCGAGCAAAATTACGTAGCATAGTAACAGATCGTCATGACCTGCCCAACATGCTGTCAGTGGTCTGCAAGTCGCTTCCGATTAGCAGCTTAGCATTGACGGACGTGGTAATACGCCTCTCATCAGAGGATGATGGCGTAAAAATATGGAGAATTCAGAGTTGTCTCTGTCTGGTAACATCCCAAGAATGGCACAAACCAACGAATAATTGTGGAACGCCATACAGCGCTAACTTAGCCCTATGATGACCCGTGGCACCGCATTACGGTTTCAGAGTTTCTCTGAGTGACATATATGTAATGTTCGTAATTAATATATTTCCGAACAACGAACGATGTCGTACCATACTGTCAGCTGCTAACTACTACATCGTATTGCAGGATATGTACTCAGATGTGAATGGTTCGGCGAACCTCTGGTTTATAGATCCTAGAATGCTATACTGTACTTCGAAGTTCTCCATAAACTAAAACGTCGTACAGGGGGTCCAAGAAAGGATAACAAAAACTGCATGCCTTTAATATCCGCTAATTATGTATCGAACACGATAAACGGCCTTTATAGCCACGCGTGTTAGCACGCCGCTTCCGGGATTCGGACAAGTGCGCCGGCACCGGAATGTAACCGTCCGGCATATTAACGACGAGGGCCGGTATGAAGCTGGTCGCTGTCTTTAGGCGGTTTTCCACACCCGACTAGGCAAAACCGGCCTGGTACCCACGTCCCGCCTCGGTAACACGATTCGCAAACATTTAGAAAATATTAGCAGACTTTTACATCGTTAACACTACACGCAAAGCTTTGGCGTACACAAATTTCGTCCCGAGGGTAAAGGTATGGCGACGTGAAAGGGCATCCGGTCACCCACTAGCATTAAAAATGAAAAATCCGTTAATAAACATGCCAACCCCTTGCAGGTACGAGATAAAGGCAAAAGGCGAAGGATCAGTATTACGTCGGGTCAGCAGCACTCAGGGTATTTGCTAACGGCGAAGTTACCTACAGTGTTGTCTACAGACGCGAAATGGTTGCAGGGAAATGCGAAAGGTTTAAACTCGGTGTACTGAATGATAGCACAGTTACTGGACACAAACGACAGATATAACTAGGTAACATTGAATTACACCATTAGTGGCAAACTCCACAGACCTGTCCAACCATTCAAATACTTCGAAGTATTGCTATGAAGCGAGAAGAAATCAACATAATGGAAGGCTACTTTAATGCTTAGTCTATTTTTTGGCATTGTTCTGATAGCGAACACTTGTTAAAAATCTAATTACGACGTTTGCAGGTCTATTGTTCAAGTGATATCCGCCTGGCATAATGTATCTGATGTTCACAGAAATTATATCAGAATCATTCCATGTATGGGACACTATTCTGATGAAACTGTGTTGCCCAGATTTAGGAAACCATTATTAAAAACAAATTGTGCAAACATTCTGCTGCTGTCATAGCTTGTATCATGTAGGATCATGTGAGAGATACAATGGAAATTAAAACAGTATGAAGTCAAATACAGGGTGGTGAAACAGTCTGAAAAGCTTGTAAGGGTGTTGCAGGGTAGGTTGCGCTGATAAATAACTATTAAGAAAAAATTCGATACGTTGGGCCGTTCACGAGTTTTTTAGCATTGAAGTCAGCCAATCTCTTGGTCGTGTGCATGAATTCAAGCAGCCTGCCAGAGGCGGTGTTGCCAAACGTGTTCTTCGTTTGATTTCCTCAAAAAGGAGAAGAGAGCAATACTAAAATTGGACATGGGACGGTAGCAAGGATTGAACCCAAGATAATGGCTGACTAGTCTCGCGAGCAATCATCTGCGTTATCAGAACCACTGACGCTAATAGAATTTGGCAGGCTGCATGAATTTGCGCGCGAAGACCTGTTTAGCTAACTTCAATGCTGTATAATTCGGAAATGGCGTAACTTATCGAATGTTCTTCTGAACGATTATTTATCAGCACAACGTACCGTGTAACATCTTTACAAGCTTTTCAGACTGTTTCTAACCATCTTGTATTTATCTTTCGTTGTAAATGCGAACTTATTGTCACAGGGAGTTGCGTCTTGCAGGCATTGTACAATGGTTTGTGAAGTAGGAACACACATTTGTAAAAGTAGATTACTGTCGCAGCGACGTGTCCAGAAAATTTACTTAAGAAAATTTCCTCCCCCTGTACAGCACGAACACAGCGTGACGTCCGGCCACGTAGAGTACAGATATTTATCGCCCGTCTTTTAGGTATTAGTAAACTTAAGTACTCTACAGTTGTTAAGAGTCAGTCATCTCTTATGCAAAATAGGAAGGTCACTTCACCACGGGATTTTATGTCGAGGATCATAAATGTACAGTGCAATAGTTATTACACAACTTCTACTGAACGCTGGACGTAAGATAATGCCTCATGTCTGCACCTGGTATAAGGCTTGTTGATTCATTCACGTAGTACATTTATTTTGTTGAGAAAAATATTTGGTGTGATATAAAGATATCGGTACACATTTGCCTTGTTGCGTTGATAGATAAAGACAGATTGTTTGTATTGTCCCTCGGCGAGAGGTTTCGAGAATCGTGAATGTTATCTGATTAACTTGAACTCAAGACTTAAACGCCATGGGGCGTTAGGCGAACATTCTGCATCTCAAAAACCATTACAAATTCTACAGTGTTTTTGAGGCGGAAAAAATGAAAGTAGGAGATGAGTTATTGGCGGATGTTGAGACGTGATGCAGGCCGAGGACCGTGCTTGGATTATTCAGTCAGTCGAGGACTTGCCCGTGAAAGGCAATGGACCCAAGTTCGAGTCACGGTTCAACATAGAGTTTTAATCTGCTACCCAGGTCGCTCGATGCCCAGCTCGTTACAGAGATAAATAAGATGGTATTGCTGTGTTTGTAAGGTCATAGTGAAAATGGTCTGCTTTTCCCCTCTATAAACAATGAGGTGACAAAAAATGGCGATATTCACATATACACATAGCGGTAGACTCGCATACACTAACAAGGGAACCTCCCCATCGCACCCCCTCAGATTTAGTTATAAGTTGGCACAGTGGATAGGCCTTGTAACACTGAACACAGATCAATCGAGAAAACAGGAAGAAGTTGTGTGGAACTATGAAAAAAAAAAGTAAAATATACAAAGTGAGTAGTCCATGCGCAACATATCCATCATCATGGCTAATGCGAGATGAGGAGCGCCGTGGTTCCGTGGTTAGCGTGAGCAGCTGCGGAACGAGAGGTCCTGGGTTCAAGTCTTCCCTCGAGTGCAAATTTTAATTTTTTATTTTCAGACAATTATGAAAGTTCAGGCACTTACACAAAATCAACTGCGCTTTCCAAAATTCCAGGACATGTTCAGATTTGCTTGGACATATGCAGGATTTGACGGTCTACACACGGAAAAATTTGAAAACGTTAAAAACATATGTTTTGACAGAGCACAGTGAAAACTGTGTGACTGTGAAACTGTTGCTTTCATTTGTTACAGTTTATGTGACAAACTCTTATGTTTTCATCACTTTTTTGAGAGTAATTATCACATCCACAAGAAAACCTAAATCGAGCAATGTAGAAGTATCTTTTTACCCATTCGCCAAGTGTACAAGTTAGGTGGGTGGACAACATATTCCCGTCATGTGACGCACATGCCGTCACCAGTGTCTTATAGAATATATCAGACGTGTTTTCTTGTGGAGGAATCGGTTGACCTATGACCTTGCGATCAAATGTTTTCGGTTACCATTGGAGAGGCACGTCCTTTCGTCTACTAATCGCACTGTTTTGCAGTGCGGTCGCAAAACAGAGATACTAAATTTATTACAGTGAACAGAGACGTCAATGAACGAACGGACAGATCATAACTTCGTGAAAATAAAAAATTAAACTTTTCACCCGAGGGAATACTTGAACCAAGGACCTCTAGTTCCGCAGCTGCACACTCTAACCACGGGACCACGGCGCTCCTCATCTCGCATTAGCCATGACGATGGATATGTTGCACATGGACTACTCACTTTGTATATTTTACTTATTTTTTTCATAGTTCCTCATAACTTCTTCCTGTTTTCTCGATTGATCTGTGTTCAGTGTTTCAAAGCCTATCCACAGTGCCAACTTATAACTAAATCTGAGGGGGGTGCGATGGGGTGATTTCCTTGTAAGTGTAGTGAGTTGTCGGAGCTTTCATTTGTAGTCATGTGATTAATGTGAATACGTTTACGACGTGATTATGGCCGCACAATGGGAATCATCAGACTTTGAACGCGCAATGGTAGCTGGAGCTAGATGCATGGAACGTTCCATTTCGGAAATCTTTAGGGAATTCAATATTCCGCGGTTCACAGTGTCAAGAGTCAGCCGAGAATACAAAAATTCAGGCGTTATCTCTTACAACGGGCAATGCAGTGGTAAACGGCTTTCGTTTAATGACAGGGAGCAGCGGCATAAAGTTATCAGTGCTAACAGACAGACAATAGTGCGTGAAATAACCGCAGACATCGGTGTGGGACGTTAAGACGAACGTATCCGTTTAAACAGTGCAGCGAAATATGGCGTTAATGGGCCGTGGCGCTGTTTTAGGAGGCGACCGATGTCTCTGAGTGCCTTTGCTAAAAGCACGACAGCACAACAGCACGACATCGCCTGCAGCGCTTCATATGGGCTTCTGACCGTATCGGTTGGTCTCTAGACTGGTGGTGAGTTAGGGGGGGGGGGGGGGGGAGCGGTGGCTGCTCATACAAGTCCCGAGTCCCGATTTCAGTTCGTAAGAGTTGGTGGTAGGCTTTGATTTGGCGCAAAGCCCACGAAGCCATGGATCCAAGTTATCAACAAGGCAGTGTGCAAGCTGGTTGTGGCTCCATAATCGTGTGCGCTGTGTTTACGTGGAATGGACTGGCTCCTCTGGTTGTTCGGTTACAGGGCGACCGTTTACAGCCAATCACGGACGTCATGTCGTAACGATTCATGTTGAATGCAACTTAAGTTTCTTCTGCCTGGTCCATTGATGAGTGAATGCGAAATTTTCATGCTTCACAAAATTTATTCACATTAATTGACAACCGAACTGCACACTCGTTATGTAAACAAAACACCGACAGACTTCACTGATCTCTTTGACTTCCAAAAGTAACTTCAAAACTGGCTTTACGCAGCATCGCAGCATTACTTTATATAGAATTTTAACAATAGCTTCCAAAATAAGGCATTATTAATTTTATCCAATTTTGATGTTACAATTAAAATTTACAAAACGTAAAGAAACTGATGTTACAGTTGAATAAGGTATAATAAACAATATTGAATGACAATCTTTTATAGTAATATCTTTAGTTTTCCATAAGAAAATCATTCTGAACTTTAATTACAAAATTGTTTCTTGTATTATTTTAGTTACGTAAATAATTAAAGTTTGGATTTGGTTCCTAATATTCCATGGTAGTACAGAGCTCGTGCTTTATCCGATTACATACATAAAATGCACAAATAAGGCCTCAAATTCTCGAAATTGGAAAACTGTGAGATGTAAACAATTGGAGAGTCAATTAGAAATGTAATTACAGAGTATTAATTACAGAGGAAGACATAAAGATAGATAAAAAATGAAAATACATCGCTTGGTAATAAATTTTAAGCTGTTTCTGAAGATAGTGAGGTCTTCTGTTACTGGATTTTTGGATTACCTTTTTGTTAATTAGAAGCATTGATTTTTCATGTTAACATCTCTGCAGTCTCTAGTTATTTATTTCTAAGGACTTATTACTTCAATTTCCTGATTAGTTACTTAAGTTAGTATATGTACATAATTTTATCAATGACAACAATCCACTGATAATTATGACAACGCACGTCCTTCCAGAACATTCCACACGCCTTCGCAATGAATATCAAGATTTTTATCAAATAGGACGGAATGATGTATGTAAAGACACACATACGAGGCTTTAGGAAGCACAGGCTTTAGGAAGCACTGAATTGCTCGATAACTATCGGGTTGCATATAAAAAAAGGTGGTATCCGACATTTCATATGAATTACGGGGAAGGCTGTATCGTTATAACGTTCCCAAATAACGATGGAATTTTTACGGATGACAATGCGCCATGTTACCAAGCAACAGTTGTTCACGACTTGTTTGAAGAACATTCTGAACCATTCGAGCGAATGATTTGACTACCCATATTGCCCGATATGAATCTTATCGAACATTTATGGGATATAATCGAGAGATCAGGTAGTGCACAAAATCCTTCATCGGCAACATTTTCGCAATTATGGACGGCTGAAGAGGCAACATGGCTCAGTACTTAGGGGACGTCCAAAGATGTTTTGAGTCCGTGTCACGTCTAGTTGTTCCACTGCGCCCTACGCCTGGCATTAGGAGATCCGACACGATATTAGGAGGCATTCTGTGACTTTTGTCTCCCCAGTGTATAAACGTTGTGTGAAAGGTGTAACTGTGTCGTGTGAATGATGCGACTAATTTTTAAAGATTTAGTATATTTATGTTATTATGACAGAGATCGAAATGGAAGCGAACAAGAAAGTGGAGCCCAACGTAGGCACATAGACTACTCCTCTGGTCGATCACGAGAGATTGCAGTAAGATTCCAGGGTGTTGGACCACAATTTGGTGCCTGAGAGTTGAACACTCATTACTGTTTTGTAAATGGTGAGTTTAACAGACGTCAGCTGCCTGTCCAGCTTTTTGTGAATCAAATCACACGAGACAATGCGATTTCAGCGAACTTTACAGGTCGCAGATGGGTTGCGAAGATGAAACAGTTCAGTGGAAGAAAATGGACGAGAAAGAATTATACCAGACTGGTGACACAAATCTAAAGGAAGCAGAAAGTGTGTTAATGAAAGGGAAAGCCAATCGCCGAAAACTGAGCAGCTAAGCCACGAATGAAATATCGGCGGCGGAGAGAAATTGAAGCCGAAGCAGCGAGGATGGAGATGAGCGAGGCGAGCGCCCACGGCGACAGCGCGGCCGACCTGATTGGCGGCGGAAGGCCGAGAATCAGAGGGCGTCGTCTCAAGGCGATCCGATCGCCACGCCGAGGCGAAGGGGCGGCGCCGGGGAGCGCCAGGAAGCAGGGGACGTAATTACGGCCGCCGGCTCCTAATTGCAAGCCGTGAGGGGCGGGGCAGGGCGCAGCCGGGGGCGGCGCCGTGTCCCGGGGGCAGTGGCCAGTACCCGGGGCACCAAAACACTCTGCCGCCCGCCCACTGCCCTACACGGCGTGCCCTGCCGAAGTGGTGATTCCAGGTCAGGTGATCCACGTGGACGTTGTATCTAAAGGAAGCACTTTCTTATTTTTCCTAACATTCGCTACTAAATTAACGTAAAAGAACCGGTCAAGAGCGGTTGGAACTCGCGCTCTGTGGGTTCCGTACAAATTTAGTCTCTTTATATAAAAGACAACGTCGCTACTGACTGTTTGACTGACTGGCTGACTGGCTGACTGACCGACCCACTCACTGACTCATTATCGCCCAGGCCAAACCGCTAAAGATGGAAACTTGAAATTTGCTGAGATTATTGATTTAATACTGCAGGTGTCGTTTAAGAAGGGTTTTTTAAAAATTTCACCACTATTTGGGTGAAATAAAGGATGAAAGGTTTTTTTAAAATTTGTCGCTGTTAAGGCACTTTATGAAGCTAGGCCTACGAAAATTGGTATTTGGTTTCACACTCGGAAACAAAGTAATACTAGTTTAAGCATTTTTCGAAATTTAGTCTCTTTGGGTACGAAACATGGGTGGATTTTTAAAATATTAGTCATTATTAAAGAAGTGCTGAAGTATTTTTAAAGCTAAATCTATGAAAATTGGTGTTTGAAATCTCGGTCACAAATTAAAAAATGCGTTTCATTATGAAGGCATTTTTGAAGGAAGGTCTGTGAAAATAAGTGTTTGGCTTCTCAGCTAGAAATAATGAAGATCTGTTTCTGTTTCTCGAAATTCACCCCATAAAGGGGTGAAATTGGGGATGAACTTTTTAAGGAAATATTTCATTATGAAAGCACTTTTGAAGCTAAATCTATGAAAATTTGTGTCGGACTTCACTGTTGGAAATAAAAAAAATATACATTGACAACTTTTGTAAATTGAATCCTTAAGGGGATGAAATAGGGGGGAGGGGTGAACGATTATGAAAATATTTCATTGTGAAAAAATTTTTTAAAATTAAATCCTTCAAAATTGGTGCTTGGCTCCTTGGTTAGAAATAAAAAAAATATATATAGCTCCCTGGTTTTGCGAATTGAACACCTACAACCGGTAAATTAGCCCCAGATTAATTCACAGACTCATCACTGCGCAGCCCAGGCAGCTGTGGGTAGAAACTTGAAATTTGCGGAGGCTATGGATTTTCAACTTCGGCATCGTTCAAGACGGGATTGATCGAAATTCCGCTCCTAAGAGGGTGAAATAGGGAGGGCATGAAAAGCTTACTGAAAATGTCGCCATGAAAGCAATTTTGAAACTGGAACTACTAAAATTGGTATTTTTTGAAAATAAAGAATTATTAAAGAAACTACTAAAGCGTTTTCAAAGGTATTTCTATTAAAATTGCCGTTTGACTTCTCAGCTAGAAACAAAAAAAAAAAAAAGTGTTTCAGTGGGTAATTCAATCTTCTAAGGGAGTGAAATAGAGATGAAAATTTTTAAGAATATATTTATTTATATTAAAATAATTTAAGGCTATATCTATGAAAATTAGTATTTCGCTTCTCGGTTAGATATGAAGGTATATACACCGTGTTATCAAAGGTATCCGGACACGCCCAAAAACAAATGTTTTTCATATTAGGAGCATTGCGCACCTACCTTCTGCCAGGTACTCTACACCAGCGACCTCAGCAGACAATAGACATCGTGAGAGAGCAGAATGGGACGCTCCGCGGAACTAACGGAGTTCGAACGTGTCAGCTGATTGGGTGTCACTTGTGTCATACGTCTGTAAGCAAGATATCCACACTCCTAAACATCCCTAGGTCCACTGTTTCCGATGTGATAGTGAAATGGAAAAGTGAAGGGACACGTACAGCACAAAAGCGCACAGGCCGACTTTGTCTGTTGACTGATAGAAACCGCCGACAGTTGAAGAGGGTCCTAATGAGTAATAGGCAGACATCTATCCAGACCATCAAACAGGAATTCAGGAATTCCAAACTGCACTAAGATCCACTGTAGGACTATGACAGTTAGGCGGTAGGTGAGAAAACTTGGATTTCATGGTCGAGCGGCTGCTCATAAGCCACACATCACGCCGGTAAATGCCAAACGACACCTCACTTGGTGTAACGAACGTAAACATTGGACGACTGAACAGTCGAAAAAAATGCGTAGACTGACGAATAAGGGTACACAATGTGGCAATCCGATGGCAGGGTGTGGGTATGGCGAATGCCCGGTGAAAGTCATCTGCCAGCGTGTGTGGTGTCAACACTAAAATTCGGAGGCGGTGATGTTATGGTGTGGTCGTGTTTTTCATGGAGTAGGCTTGCACCCCTTGTTGTTTTGCGTAGTAATATCACAGCACAAGCCTACATTGACGTTTTAAGCACCTTCTTGCTTCCCACTGTTGAAGAGCAATTCGGGGATGTTGATTGCAACTTTCAACAGGAGCGAGCACCTGTTCATAACGCACAGCCTGTGGCGGAATGGTTACACGACAATAACATCCCTGTAATGGACTGGCCTGAATCCTATAGAACACATCTGGGATATTTTGGAATGCTGACTTCGTGCGAGGCCTCACCGGCCGACATCGATACCTCTCCTCAATGAAGAATGGGCTGCCATTCCCCAAGAAACCTTTCAGCGCCCGATTGAACGTATGCCTGCGAGGGTGGGCATTAAATTCCAGCATTACCGATGGAGGGCGCCACGAATTTGTAAGTCATTTTCAGCCAGGTGTATGGATACTTTAGATCACATAGTGTTAGGGGATGAAAGTTTCTATGGAAATATCTCCACAAGAACGTAAAATGCTGATGAACAAAAACTTTGACTCCAGGTAGTAGAATCGCTTTTTGGTCAGAAGAAAATTAGGAAAAGTCCATGCTTCTATGACCTTAATTAGCGCGAAAAGTTTTGGCTTGCAATTTGTGGAAAACATAAAAGTCTGATTCAAGAAAAACAATAATTTGTACAGGCCACACAGTCTAGTGAGTGAAACAGCGAGCGATAAGCTAGTTATGTATACAAATAGTTCGTCTATAAGAGAAGTGTCCAACCTTATAGCTAACGTGTGCCGCATTGGAAGAATAAGAGTAATTTTGGGCCTCATAATGTTCGTAACACTAACGGTAACCGGTGAGGGAAAAAAAGGGATGATCGGACTTATATAGTTATGTCGCAATACGACGTGGCACGGATTCGACTAATGTCTGGAGCAGTGCTGGAGGGAACTGATACCATGAATTCTGCAGGGCTGTCCAGTAAGAGTACGAGGGGGTGGAGATCTCTTCTGAACAGCACGTTGCAAGACATCCGAGATATGCTCAATAATGTTCATGTCTGGGGAGGTTGGTGGCCAACGGAAGTATTTAATCTCAGAAGAGATTTCCTGGAGCCACTCTTTAGCAATTCTGGACTTGTGGGGTGTCGCATTGCCCTGCTAGAATTGCCCAAGTCCGTCGCAATGCACAATGGACATGCATATATGCAGGTGATCAGACAGGATTCTTACGTACATTTCACCTGCCAGAGTCGTATTTAGACGTATTAGGGGTCCCATATCACTCCAGCTGCACATGTCTCACACCATTACAGAGTCTACACCAGCCTGAACAATCCCCTCCTGGCACGCAGGGTCTACAGTTTCATAAGGTCCTCTCCATACCCGTATACGTCCATCCGCTCAATACAATTCGAAACGTGTCACGTCTTGCTGGGCAACATGTTTCCAGTCATCAACACCCCAATGTCGGTGTTGACGGGCGCAGGCGAGGCGTAAAGCTTTGTGTCGTGCAGTCATCAAGGATACACGAGAGGGCCTTTGACTCCAAAAGCCCATATCGATGACACTTCGTTGGATGGTTCGCACTCTGACACTTGTGGCGGCACAGCATTGTAATCTGCAACAATTTGCGGAAGGGTTGCCCTTCTGTCACGCTGAACGATTCTCTTCAGTCGTCGTTTGTTCCGTTCTTGCGGATCTTTTTCGGGCCGTAGCAATGTCGGAGATCTGATGTTTTACCGGGTTCCTGACATTTAGGGTACACTCGTGAAATGGTCCTACGGGAAAATCCCCACTTCATTTCTACTTCGGAGATGCTGTGTCCCATCATTCGTGCGCCGACTACTACACCACGTTCAAACTTACTTAAATCTTGATAACCTGCCATTGTAGCAGCAGTAACCGATCTAACAACTGCGCCATACACTTGTTGTCTTATATAGGCATTGCCGACCGAAGCGCGGTATTCTGCCTGTTTACGTATCTCTTTATTTGAATAAGCATGCCCATATCAGTTTCTTTGGCGCTTCAGTGTATGTGATTTCGTTAGTAATTTTGTGTATAAGTAATTACAAACCGTAGAATTAGAGTGACAACTGACTTTGAATTTAGTAAACCAATGAGTCAGTATCGGGTTCGGTAGAGGTATTTGCAATTCTCAAGGCGTTCATCTGAGATTTTGGTTCTAATTTTACTCGTTATGATCTTTATTCTTGAGAATAATTGTTTACAAACGCACGTGCTTCCGAACGAAGATCACATATATAACACATGACTGTGCAGCAAGGGATATTTATCTCCGGGCAGGCATGATTTGTAAAAGTCCAACAAAGATATATGATCACATTTTTCTTTTAGTTGTATGTCAGACTGCTATTCTGTGCATTCCACCTGAAAACCTGTTATCAACATATGTATATTGTTTGTAAAAGGTGTCGCACAAATACAAAAATATTGATTATTTTATCGAAAATTGGCCGGCCGGGGTGGCCGAGGGGTTCTAGGCGCTACAGTGTGGAACCGTGCGACCGCTACGGTTGCAGGTTCGAATCCTGCCTCAGGCATTGATGTGTGTGATGTCCTTAGGTTAGTTAGGTTTAAGTAGTTCTAAGTTCTAGGGGACTGATGACCTCAGATGTTAAGACCCATAGTGCTCAGAGCCATTTTTTTCGAAAATTCTGACAGCGATTTTCAAAATATTGCTTCAAATCGAAAAGTGTGGCTGCGTATTTCATCCCATCTTTTGAATTATATTTCAGTTATTTCCTAACTTTAGAAAAACATAATTTTATAGAATTTTTTATCTCTCGTGCGAAAGACGTTTGCAAATGATACTTTCTTTTACTGTCTAGTAGAGCCAGTTGCAAAATGGTGTATGTATATGAAAAGTCTGCATGAGGCGGAAAGTGGAAGTTAATTCTAAACAATAAAATGTAAGAGGTCCTCTAGATGAGGAGTACAAGAAGGCCATTGAATTTCGGTTGCACCTTAAATCATACTGTAAATTGGACCCATTACGCAGAAAATTTTGTGGTGGAGATGAATCAAAGACTAGTTTTCTTGACTAAACCCTTAGAAGATGCTAAAAATCTACTAATGATATTGCCTATACTGTCTGTTCATACCAGACAGGATTGAGGGTGGAGGACATCGTAAAAGAACAAAGAAGGGCAGCTCCTTTCACATCATCGTTAAATAGGAGAGAGAGTGTCGTGGATATAATAATCGATCTGGGACGGCAATTATCAAAAGAAAGGAGATTCTTGTTGCAGCAAGAGCTTTCACGGAATTGAAATCACCGATATTCTCCTTCGAATGTCAAAATATTATTTTATTTCCCACCTACTTAGGGAGAAATTATCATCGTGATAAAACAGGGGAAAGTGGAGATCCCTTGGAAATATTTATGTGCTCACTTTTCCCAATGGAATGAACCACGTATAAGATACTCATTTGAAAAATGTAAAGGTAAAAGACGTTTAAGATGTGTGACGAGATGGTTCCGTTAAAAATGACAGACGCTACTTTCTCCGTCTTTGTCCCATTCGTAATTGTGTTCCACCTCTCTAGATGTACATCTACATGGCTACCGTGCAATACACACTTAAGCGTATGGCAGAGGTTTCATCGAACCTTTTCCACACTATTTTTCTACCGTTACACTCTCCATCTACTCGCCGGCTCTGATTTTATTACAATGATCATTTTTCTCTGTGTGGACGAATGTCAAGAAAGCATTTTCGCATTCGTAGAACACGTTGGAGACTGAAATATTGTGAAAAGATCTCGCAGGAAAGAAAAACGCCTTTGTCTTGATAGTTGCATCCCAACTCGCGTATCATATCCGTGACACCCTCTTCCCCATTTCGCGATGTCCTCCGCCAATCCTCTCTGGTAAGAATCCCGTACCTCACAGCAGTACTAGAGCAGAGGACGAAAAAGGATAGTGTAGACAGTCTGTTTAGCTGAACTGTTGCATCTTCTAAGTGTTCTGCCAATAAAACGCAGTCTTTGTTTTGTCTTCCCCACAACATTATCTATGCGATTCTTACAATTTAAGTCATTGATAGCTGTAATTCCTAGGTATTTAGTTGAAATAAGAACCTTCAGCTTCGTGTGATTTATCGGGTATCTGAAATTTAATGGATTCACTTTAGTATTCATGTGGATGACTTTTCACTTTTCATAATTTAGGCTCAGTTCTCACTTTTCTCACCATACAGAGATCTTGTCTAAATCATTTTATAATTGATGTTGATATTCCGATGACTTTACTACGCGGTAAGTGGCAGCATCATCTACAAACAATCTAAGAGGGCTGCTCATGTTGTTTCCTAGATCCTTTGTATAGATTAACAACAGTAGACGGCCCATAACAGTTCCTTGGGGGACGCCAGATGTCACTTCTGTTTATTCAATGATATTCCGTCAATTAGTGCAAACTTAGACCTTTTTTACATAAAATCTCAAACCCAGTCGCACAACTGAGACGATACTCCATAAGCACGCAATTTTATTAGATGCATCTTGTGGGGAGCGGTATCATAAACCTACTCGAAATTTAGAAATATGGAATCAATTTGAGATTATCTGTCGATATCACTCATTACTTCGTGAGACTAATTGCGTTGCACAAGAATCTTTCCTTCGGAATCCGTCCTGACTGTGTGTCAACAGATCGTCCATCGAGATCGATTACGCTATAGGTTGTACATGTTGCTCCACAGCCTTGAAGTCAGGTGATTTCAATAGCTTATCTGGCCAAGGGGTATGCCTAAAACTTAAAGCGTTGAGATAATTCGAAATACTGGGTGAGACGGTTCTGACACAGGCTGTCTCGGTAAAAAATTTTATGGTAACATTGATAACCTTAATAGAGTTATTCGTTCTACATACCTTGTCAGGCTGTAATGGCAGCCTGAATAAATCATTTGGAACTTTTGGGCTATTCAAACTATTACCAGAGAAGTGGCATTGTTTAATATTTAAATGCATTTATACCACCCGACAGAAACGAGCGCACTGCTGGGTGTAGTTTGTTTCTTGCAGCGAGACAATACGTTCGAAGAACCATGGAGCAAATTGTTTATTTGACCCGTCTCTTTCGAGCATAGTTCTTACAATGATTCTGATGACACTCAGCTGAATAGTAAGTTTCTAATTAATCCATACACAGCTATAGCAACAGTGTGACTCCAGTTTGGTTCATTTCCTGGATTTGTAGTTCATTAGCTAAACAAATGTTAATGAAATTTCGTCGCCTCTTTGCTCTAATTCGACGAGTTACAGTTTACTATGAGCGACATGTCAGCCAAATAATATTATTAAGGATCCTCGTTAACACATTTATATTTTCGTGTCGTTGGTTGATGATATTGTGCCACTGACAATAAGACAACAGAAGGTATCAATTTTCACCCGTAAAATGTTTTCCTGCCCAACTGCACATCTCAGCAGATGCATTTTGCAAGCTCTTATTTCTCAGTTCATTGTATAGTCCCAAAAGAGGAACAGCCACAGTCGGTCGTTTACAGCTACGCACGGACCAAGTAGCGGACAGTGCTCCGCTCTTTATGATTGTAGTGATCCTCGTCAACGACAGTGCACCTTATAGCACATTCTGGGAGACAAGGGAGATGGACAAATGCCAATAAACAGCCTTCAGGTTTGTGTGATTTATCGAATATCTGAAATTTAACGGATTGCCTTTAGTACTCATTTGGATGACTTCTCACTTTTCATGGGTTAGCCAAGCAGGTTGTAGACGCGTGGTGGACCACATATGGAAGTTTGTGTCTGGTACTGAGTCGTGGTCGGGTAGCCAAACGGTCAGGCGAACGCGTTCATTATACGACACTGCAATGCCTGGGTTATTCCAAATAACGATGCAAGATTCCTTCGGAAATGCATGCGTGTCCGAAGGAATAGGGACTGCGGTGACTACAGCCGTTGGGTAATACATGAAATGTATTGGTAGTTGAGTATATGGACAACCATATTAATGGAAAGACAACGCTGAAACTTTGTACCGGATCGCGGGACTCGAACCCGGATTTCCCGCTTATCGCGAGTGGCCGCCTTACCATTTGGCTGCTCAAGCACGGCCCATGGCCAGACCCAAACTTCCGTATGTCTTCAGCCGTATGTCTAGAACCTGTACTCTTACATCCATTATGTACATTGCTTCTGCATGCGTTTCCGAAGGAATCTTGCATCGTAATTCAGAATAACACAGGCATTGCGCTATCGTATTTATCCGCCGGCGCCGGGCAAGCGACTTTCCAGTAAAGTGTCTCCCCTGTACGGGAATATACATGATGGGTGTAAGAGTACAAGCTGTAGACGCATGGTGGACGAGATGTGAAAGTTTGGTTCTGGCCTTGAGTCGTGCTTAGGTAGCCAAGTGGTAAGGCGGCTGCTCGCGATAAGCGGGAAATCCGGGTTCGGGTTCCGGTCTGGCACAAATTTTCACTGTCGTCTTCCATTCTACAGCTGATGATTGCCCGTACTCGCAACTGCGATTACATTTCATGCAATTCATTATGGTCCCCTGGGCATTATAAACGGCGAGACATCTGTCTTACAACGGGAAGGTTGTAACGCAGCTTCCTTTGGACGCATAGATGAAAATATAAAAAATAGTACCCAAAACCCAATACAAACCCGAAACCCAAGATCTAAATTTCATAAAAAAGAAAACAAAGTCCCACTGTGATATAGCATCACTTGAATAGTAGCAAGTATACTGAAGAGAAACAATGTAAAAAGAAATAGAAAAGAAATCCAGTGTAAATTAACTCAGTATTTTTGCAAACGAAAGTAAAATAGAAGCCCTTTTGTATCAAATTAAAGTAAAACTAGATCGCAAATTAGTGTACTTACAGGTCACGGAATAGAACAAGTGATCTCAAATAATACTCTTTGTGTGTACTCTTTGAGGACACCGCGGAATACAGAAGATACAGTTATACATTGTTAATGTGCCTCTAGCGCGTGCTTGATCGTGTCGTAACTTAACGTGTGCTCTTGTACGTAGGCGGTACGAGATTGTTTTTACATTTTTGGAGATATGCGATCTGCTAGAAATCACTGAGATTGAAATAGGTAGATCAACAACTTTGAGTATATCATTACTTAAAGTCAAGATAGGAAAAGAACCGAAATTTGTCTTAAATTGATTATTATCAATGGAAGACTGAACTTTGTCCCAAATTGATAGACTATTAGTAATTTAACGAAAAAGGAAGTGAATATTAGTATCGAATTGTGAGAAACTACTTTGATTTCGTTAAAGCTGGTGAAATCTGGATCTTATTGCAGACTCTTTGACTGACATTTACGTAACTAATTCCACCCAGCTTAGGAAAAGGTTACATCTTTAAGACAATGACAGGATGTACTAAGACTATAATAAACCAGCATAACGTGAATTTACCGCGTTTGACATTTATTTCAAACAAAATAGTATTACGTGCTTACGAAACATTTTATTAGTGCAACGATACAGATTAATAACAGAGCGCTATAATAGCCGCTCTAAAAATGGTATCGTACTGATTCTGAATATTTAGCTTACGTAAACTGAAAACTTTAGTGGAGAAACTATTGCTGTATATAGGCTGTAACCATGATTAGTGCAATAATAGCAGTTTGTATGCATGTACGTGTAGCTGTGCTCGTACACGACGGGGAGCACGTGATTGTTTGAGCTGGCCGGTACAATTAATACTCACTCGGCGTGAATATAGTGCAGCAGGACAGACTTCTTTTGTAACGTTCCTTATCAGACATTCTACCGCTAGCTAGACATTCTACCGCTAGCTGGTCGGAGCGCGAACTTCACAACGAACATTTTCAATAGAAGGAGCAGATACACAGTATGCGATCACCATGGACGACAGTGCATGTGATCTGCAACATGCTCTCATGGTGGTCACAAAGTTGGTAAGGAGCTTTTGTGGTAGACCGCCCATTCCTGCAGCCGCTAGATGATCGCTGGTGCTTGTGGATGTGCTGCAACACGGTTCCCCAATGCTCGACCACACTTAGTCGGGGGAACGGGCAGGCCAGGCCATTCGCCTAATGTTCTCTCGTTCCGAGAGCTCCTCCACTCGTGCTGTTTGGTGCGGTCGTGCGTTCTCATCCACAGAAATGAAGTCGGTGCCGAACTGATCACTGAAAAGACGCTCATGAGGAGGGAGTGCAGTGTCACAACGCCGTCAACCGGTGAGTGTACGGTTTTCAAACCTTTGGAAGTCAGTCACTCCATGCAACATTATGCCTCCCCACACCATAACACTTTGACCACCCATTGGATAATGTTCCCCGCCATACGAGGGTACGTAATGCACCCAGGAAAACAGTTAGATACGCATTGAAATGAATCAAACGGGTTTCAGTTTGTCGGAAGTGTAATTCAATATCGTCATTTAACACTTCCGGGCTGAGATGCCGTGGTCTATACATAAGACTCTCCCCTGACGTTTCGCCTTCGATGCCTGAGTGAGACGACCGTCATAGCAAAGACGTCACATTATTACGCGCGAATGTACAGAGAGGCTATTGAGATTGCCAAACATTGCACTAATTTTAATAGAAAAAGATGAAGGCATTAAGCTGGATAAGATATGGTTGTCAACATTGCAGCAACAGCGTGGCAATCGATTAATTTCAATTGAAAAAGTTGGCAGTGTCAGACATCATAGCACAGCGGACGTCACGTGATTGACAGCGGCGCCCTCTGGATGGCTTATATATACGGCGCTCACGCGTGCTCTCGTTGCAGTTCGCCGATTGTCCTCGGAGGATGCCTTACGCAGTCGAAGGCGAAACGTCAGGGGAGAGTCTTATGTATGGACCACGGCATCTCAGCCCGGAAGTGTTAAGTGATGACAACAGCTGCCGTGAAAGCCTTCATTCTATGTAATTCAATAGATTACCTGGCGACTTTATTTCGTAATGATTTTATTCATATGATATGTGTAGAGTTTGGTTTAACGTTGAAGCCATTTTCTGTGAGTCTGTAATCATTACTGAATTTCGTCCCGCGTGAGTTGTCTAACTACTAATTTAAAGTCGTATTTGTTCACGAAGCTTTCGGAGTTATTTCTTCGCGAATACGCGTCTTTTTTAACATGTGAAGCACTATTTTTAATCTTGGTCCTCAGTCTGTTCTCACACCACGTGACACTGCAGTCACTCTAAGTTCTTACTAAATTGATTAAATCAAAAAGACTACCCCCTTCAGCGAGCTAATTATTTCGTTCCGCTCTTCTCTTGAGTTTTTTTATGAGAGTTAACGGTGTTTCCTTTCAATATTGAATATAATCGTGGTGAGCAGACCATGCCATGTGTCCATTATCTTCTATCCAGCGAGCAACATCGTGCCACATCGTGGAATTATGGATAGGATGAGTACCAACACTCGCAAAGAATTCTTCCTTATTTTACATTGATAGACTTTAATGTACTTTTTGCACTACCGTATGTAGCCGGTAAGGTGCCTGTGTTATCAGTTTTCATACCCCAGTGGATCTGATTTCAGTTTCTTAGCACCGGTAGCATCCTAGCATGTCTATTTCTGAGCATTTGTTTGAATTATTCCTGTTGTCCTTGTTCGGTACAGTCCTTCACCTCTGCTGCATGTCTGAGGCTAACCACTTGTGTAATCCACCCCCGTGTCCATAATCTCGTTTTATCAGTTGCGTTAAGGGAACATTTAATTAAGATTGTATTATCACCCAAGTTAACATTATGTTCATATGTTGAAAATCCTTTCGTCTCTTCTCTGGGAGTGTTCGTTCAGCTTCGTGTTTTAAGAGTAAAAAAAAACAATGCTTCTCTTTGCTATCACGGAACCCCGTCTTTTATTGATACCCCGTGAAACCCCAAACATATGCTTTCTCATAAGTTTAACCAGTTTAAAAAACGTGATGAGCGTTTTAGAAAGAGAATGAATGCGTAATACGTTATTCCACGCATTACCATGTACCACTGAGGTTGTGTGCTAACATCAAAGTTACCAGTTGCGCGTATTATCAATATTAATGAACTTAATTGGTCGATTTAGTTGTATAGATTCAGATACTTCGAACGAGCCCAGTAGGACGTGAGTGCAATGTAAATAACGTGATTCGGTGCCATTCATGTTTAAGGTGTCCTTGTCAAGTGAATAACACGAAATATGAGTAACAATTTTCAGTAAAATACCCCCTTGGCGTCCCAACCTTGGATTTTCTTTTTATTATAACGAAAAATCATAATTGTAGTAAACCCCCCCCCCCCCCTCTCTTTTAATCTGCCGCTGTCCCTTGGCGGAGAACGGCACATGAACCTAATTACCGATCATGTCCTTGGACATTTTATACCGCATCGTGCCAAAAATATATTATAAATGTTTGAGGGTCACACCAAGGCATAAGCCCTACGCCCCTTTTAGCAGTCATATTGTGCGTACTTGGATCTTTATAAGAGGTACTTTGGATCCTGACCCCAGTCATCACGAGTTGTGAACGATGGTTCATAGGTCATGGGTCGAAGACTCCAGATACTTTCGTGTAGAGTCTACGCCATGTCTGAAAGTCGCCGTCATTAGGGCGAAAGTGGGTGCTTGGCACTACTATGCAAGTGCGTATAATTCAGTTACCCACTGACGATTTCTTTCAAGTCAAGCCCCCATGCACGTTAAGTTTTTGGTACCCTTTTCCTGTAAACTCCTTGACGATGAACTCCCAGGAAGTCGTCTCATTTACGACGCTGTTGGTCCTACCGCAATTCATTTTTCGACTGATTGACAGCCAGCGGTCGCTGACAAGCAAATTCGTTGCTATTGCTTGAACCGGGTCTGACTCTGGTGTTCCTTGAAGCTCTCCCTGACCTTTCCCACAACCCGTTCTATGTATCGAGTACCACTTTATCGTAATGTAAATTAAAACATGGTTTCTGTCAGCTTGGCGAGATTCGGAGGAAAAATTTAATTTTGGTAGACGGCGTTTAAATGCACAGTGCATGCCTCGGTTGTGATTGTCAGAACTGATGTTAACTCCGGGGAAAGATACACATCTCTCGGTTTCTCTTCCTTCGTTACAACCTCCTGTTCTTACAAAATTACACTTCTGTGCATAGCACACGCGATGTATTGGTTTGCATATTCATTTCCGTGAAAAATCGTGCGAAAGTGCTGCTATCCTTCAGTATGACTTCTTATGTTGAACAGTACTTGATCCCATGCATCTCAACGTCATAAGAATTACATTTCTCTGTGGGGGATGATAATAGTTTTAGGTGTGATAGCTGAGCCATTTCCTATAATCAAAGCAGTTCAGGACGTTTTCTGTGCTATATTTACAAAAATATCAACGGAAAGCAACTAATTTTCGGAGTGAATTTGACCATAGGGTAGTTCCAACCTTATTGTGCCTACACGTTGCTCCTTCCGATATGTTGTTGTTGTTGTTGTTGTTGTTGTGGTCTTCAGTCCTGAGACTGGTCTGATGCAGCTCTCCATGCTACTCTATCCTGTGCAAGCTTCTTCATCTCCCAGTACCTACTGCAACCTACATCCTTCTGAATCTGCTTGGTCTCCCTCTACGATTTTTACCCTCCATACTGCCCTCCAATGCTAAATTTGTGATCCCTTGATGCCTCAAAACATGTCCTACCAACCGATCCCTTCTTCTAGTCAAGTTGTTCCACAAACTTCTCTTCTCCCCAATCCTATTCAATACCTCCTCATTAGTTACGTGATCTACCCACCTTATCTTCAGCATTCTTCTGTAGCACCACATTTCGAAAGCTTCTATTCTCTTCTTGTCCAAACTGGTTATCGTCCATGTTTCACTTCCATACATGGCTACACTCCATACAAATACTTTCAGAAACGACTTCCTGACACTTAAATCTATACTCGATGTTAACAAATTTCTCTTCTTCAGAAACGATTTCCTTGCCATTACCAGTCTACATTTTATATCCTCTCTACTTCGACCATCATCAGTTATTTTGCTCCCTAAATAGCAAAACTCCTTTACTACTTTAAGTGTCTCACTTCCTAATCTAATCCCCTCAGCATCACCCGATTTAATTTGACTACATTCCATTACCCTCGTTTTGCTTTTTTTGATGTTCATCTTATATCCTCCTTTCAAGATACTGTCCATTCCGTTCAACTGCTCTTCCAAGTCCTTTGCTGTCTCTGACAGAATTACAATGTCATCGGCGAACCTCAAAGTTTTTACTTCTTCTCCATGAATTTTAATACCTACTCCAAATTTTTCTTTTGTTTCCTTTACTGCTTGCTCAATATACAGATTTAATAACATCGGGGAGAGGCTACAACCCTGTCTCACTCCTTTCCCAACCACTGCTTCCCTTTCATGCCCCTCGACTCTTATAACTGCCATCTGGTTTCTGTACAAATTGTAAATAGCCTTTCGCTCCCTGTATTTTACCCCTGCCACCTTCAGAATTTGAAAGAGAGTATTCCAGTTAACGTTGTCAAAAGCTTTCTCTAAGTCTACAAATGCTAGAAACGTAGGTTTGCCTTTTCTTAATCTTTCTTCTAAGATAAGTCGTAAGGTTAGTATTGCCTCACGTGTTCCAACATTTCTACGGAATCCAAACTGATCTTCCCCGAGGTCCGCTTCTACCAGTTTTTCCATTCGTCTGTAAAGAATTCGCGATAGTATTTTGCAGCTGTGACTTATTAAACTGATAGTTCGGTAATTTTCACATCTGTCAACACCTGCTTTCTTTGGGATTGAAATTATTATATTCTTCTTGAAGTCTGTGGGTATTTCGCCTGTCTCATACATCTTGCTCACCAGTAGCTCTAATGGAATGTTGTCTACTCCCGGGGCCTTGTTTCGACTCAGGTCTTTCAGTGCTCTGTCAAACTCTTCACGCAGTATCTTATCTCCCATTTCGTCTTCATCTACATCCTCTTCCCTTTCCATAATATTGTCCTCAAGTACATCGCCCTTGTATAAACCCTCTATATACTCCTTCCACCTTTCTGCCTTCCCTTCTTTGCTTAGAACTGGGTTGCCATCTGAGCTCTTGATATTCATACAAGTGGTTCTCTTCTCTCCAAAGGCCTCTTTAATTTTCCTGTAGGCAGTATCTATCTTACCCCTAGTGATACAAGCCTCTACATCCTTACATTTGTCCTCTAGCCATCCCTGCTTAGCCATTTTGCACTTCCTGTCAATCTCATTTTTGAGACGTTTGTATTCCTTTTTGCCTGCTTCATTTACTGCATTTTTATATTTTCTCCTTTTATCAATTAAATTCAATATTTCTTCTGTTACCCAAGGATTTCTATTAGCCCTCGTCTTTTTACCTACTTGATCGTCTGCTGCCTTCACTACTTCATCCCTCAGAGCCACCCATTCTTCTTCTTCTGTATTTCTTTCCCCCATTCCTGGCAATTGTTCCCTTATGCTCTTCCTGAAACTCTCTACAACCTCTGGTTTTTTTCAGTTTATCCAGGTCCTATCTCCTTAAATTCCCACCTTTTTGCAGTTTCTTCAGTTTCAATCTGCAGTTCATAACCAATAGATTGTGGTCAGAATCCACATCTTCCCCTGGAAATGTCTTACAATTTAAAACCTGGTTCCTAAATCTCTGTCTTACCATTATATAATCTATCTGATACCTTTTAGTATCTCCAGGATTCTTCCAGGTATACAACCTTCTTTTATGATTCTTAAACCAAGTGTTAGCTATGATTAAGTTATTCTCTGTGCAAAATTCTACAAGGCGGCTTCCTCTTTCATTTCTTACCCCCAATCCATATTCACCTACTATGTTTCCTTCTCTCCCTTTTCCTACTGACGAATTCCAGTCACCCATGACTATTAAATTTTCGTCTCCCTTCACTGCCTGAATAATTTCTTTTATCTCGTCATACATTTCATCAATTTCTTCATCATCTGCAGAGCTAGTTGGCATATAAACTTGTACTACTGTAGTAGGCGTGGGCTTCGTGTCTATCTTGGCCACAATAATGCGTTCACTATGCTGTTTGTAGTAGCTAACCCGCACTCCTTTTTTTTATTCATTATTAAACCTACTCCTGCATTACCCCTATTTGATTTTGTATTTATAATCCTGTATTCACCTGACCAGAAGTCTTGTTCCTCCTGCCACCGAACTTCACTATTCCCCACTATATCTAACTTTAACCTACCCATTTCCTTTTTTAAATTTTCTAACCTACCTGCCCAATTAAGGGATCTGACATTCCATGCTCCGATCCGTAGAACGCCAGTTTTCTCTCTCCTGATAACGACGTCCTCTTGAGTAGTCCCCACCCGGAGATCCGAAAGGGGGACTATTTTACCTCCGGAATATTTTACCCAAGAGGACGCCATCATCATTTAATCATACAGTAAAGCTGCATGTCCTCGGGAAAATTTACGGCTGTAGTTTCCCCTTGCTTCCAGCCGTTCGCAGTACCAGCACAGCAAGGCCGTTTTGGTTAATGTTACAAGGCCAGATCAGTCAATCATCCAGACTGTTGCCCCTGCAACTACTGAAAAGGCTGCTGCCCCTCTTCAGGAACCACATGTTTGTCTGGCCTCTCAACAGATACCCCACCGTTGTGGTTGCACCTACGGTACGGCCATCTGTATCGCTGAGGCACGCAAGCCTCCCCACCAACGGCAAGGTCCATGGTTCATGGGGGGGGCCTTCCGATATAGGAAATAAAAATGATTTTTATTTCCTTCCGATATAGGAAATAAAAATCATTTTGTTAATGATTCGATAGATACACAAAAGCTTGCATGTTGCTGTTGCTAAAACCCAGATGTCTAGCATAATGAGTAATATTAAGACAAGGAGTCAACGCGAGTAGTTTCATTCAGCTTTATAGAAATGCTTCTAAGGTATTAATAGTCTGTGATTCTCGGCACTGATAACAGGGAAGATATGGGACGCAAGTAGAAAAGGTGAAAAAATTTGTTACATGAATACAATTAACACCTAAACTAATACAACGAATTTTTCTTTTCCATTTTGTTGATTATTTATATGATGCTACTAGCGTTTAGAAAAGATAAGACACGTAATTAGAGAAGATGAAAGATTTGTTACATGAATGTAACTAGCGTCTAGATTATTACAACGAATTTTTATTTTCCGTTTTGTTCATTACTCACATTCTGCAGCTAGCGTTTGATGTACAGTTAATGAATTTGTATTCAGTATCCTTTGTCGCATTAACACACATGTATGTAACAAAAATCTATAACTTCCTCATACATTTCGTTGATATGACACAAATTGTAGCATTTTGTTATACCACTCTCTGAGCCTGTTACAGAAAGATCACTGAGGGTTTGCCAAGACCAGTTTGATGTAATGTCATTAATCAACACCAACTCGTTGCAAAAATAGCTGAGCCTCAGTACAGATTATTATGAAACGTATGGATCTCAGCGACTTAATCTAACATAAGAGCTCCCAGTTAATAGGAATTACCGAAGCGCTCTTGTCATATAACTTTTTTGCAGCCAAGACTATGAGATGCTCGTACTATTTCTCCTAGCAGACTATTACCAAGTGATCCTCAGACCATGTAGATTAGCGATTAACCAAAGTTTATCGTAAAGTCATCATGTATGTTACAAAGCCATCCTTGTCCCATTTTAGATGTGTTACCTATCAAGCAACCATGATATCGTCATAACTACTGTACTCTTACTCTCATAATAACTTGATAACAAATTACTTCTTTACGTCGTATCATTGTAGAGCTATTACAGTTTTGTAGCTGATAAAGCCGCCAAGTCATTGTATTCAGGCAGTAATCTTGTACCGAGACCGATAAATTCATAGTGAAATACTTTACGACCAGAGTTTTTTCCCACAATAGCATTGTGCTCTCTGATAAAAATTACTTACGGAGTTCTAAACTTATCGCCGACAGAAAATTTTCATAATCGTGGACTGCATAAGAAAAGATTTTTTCCTAAACACACAGTACCCTACCTCAAGCCGTAAGAGGAATTATAAAATGTCTTTTAGCCACAGAATGAGAAACATGGCAGAGATGCATTCACACACCTAAGTATGCGCTACGAATCATCAACGATTAGATTACAGTTGTATAAACGGAGGTACTGAAATTATTTTCCATATTTTCATCGTACGAGGCGCGTGGTCTTGTATCTTTCCGGGGAAAACCCTGATCCCTGTACTATATCAGGCTCGCAGTAAATTACAAGAGATGGAGAGAAAGAAATTTATCTTCCTCCGTGGAGGAAAACTGCCACATGATAAGAGAAGACGTCGGCGTTTTCATTAAGATAGTGACATCTTGATTTAAGTACTCCAAACGGAGGGAAGCGTCAGCTTGTGGCTGTGGTGGTGCCAAGTTAAGAGTAGACCGTAAAAGAAACAGGCCTAAAACTCATATGTAAGTCTTGTTTGGCGCATATCCTCGTGGTTATTGCAAAGGAAAACCACGAAAAAAGTCTCTAAGTAAAGATTTCATGTTAGAATATCTTATTTCACGGTTTAGTGAAGTGATGAATTACTCTTGCCTTGCAAAGTACAGAGGCGGTCATCATCCGTTTCGGATGAGTGCAAAGTGCAATGTCAAAGCAAATATTTCTTCAAACTGAAGTATCGAATGTGGCCACCCAATTACTAATTTTTGGCAACATTAAGTGGCGTCTTGTTGACAGGTTTTACAGTTTACCTTTGATTTCACTTCCAGTACAAGTCCCGAATTCTTTGAGTGCACCATTGTTACTGAGAATTTGTATACCGACTAGTACGCTTCAGTTTGATAGTGCTTCATACCAAAATAATTGCTATCTTTTCGCAACGAATTTTGTAATTGTATGGGTCAACAGCTGCGCCGTCTCTAATTGAAAGTAGGGTAAGGAAATGTCCTCAGTTGTTAGTTCAGCGAATAATATGCCGAGTATGTTTCATAACATCATATATATTACACATAATTTCCAAACCTACGTCTTGTGGACGGACAGTGACAACAGATAACTTGAACTAGGGTTGAAAAGACACTGGCTGTCCTAGTTTTATCCTACTTCTTTGGTATGGGAAGTATTCAAATCACAAGACTGTGTATGTAATTTCGTGCAGACATGCTGTGTATGAATATCGTAAATAAACTTTTTAATAGCAAAGAATGATTCAAAATGTATGTGGTAAGGTAGTAGTGCTTATTGTAAAAAAGCGAGGAGGAAGAGTGTAGTTTAAGGTCGTGTAGACGATGATCTCTTTACAGAAGAAGAACCAATTTGAATTAAGAAAATATATAGAAGGAAATGGACTGGTACTTGCTTTCAGCGATTTAAGGATGCAATGGTAAAAGAAAGCGAAACTCCCAGAAGACATGGTCGGATGTCGCTGTACCTTCATACTTGCACTTCCCGGTATGTCGGTGGCCTGGGGAGAAGTTCCTTTCATCTAATGTTTTGGAGAGGCACAGCAGCGTCAAGACGTGGGGACCCATGTGGTATGACTTTAGGTGACAGCAGGTGGCACTTGACGGAACTCTGACGGCAGAACGGTACGTCACGGACATCCTGCGTCCTCATGTGTCACCTCTCAAACGACGGTACGGTGGTGCCATTCTCAACGGATCAATGCTCGTCCACACATATCACTAGTCTTTACGGACTGTTCGCGTGAAGTCGAGGTATTCCCGTGGTAAGCTAGATCCCCATACGTGTTCCTGATAGAACGTGGTTGGGGCTAATTCGGAAGTCAATTCCGTCCAGTTGCTAGTATCAAGGATATCAAGGACCAGTTACAACAACTGTGGACCAGGTTGCCTCAGGAGAAGATACAACGGGCTTAAGGTACATTCCAAACCGTTGTTTGCATCCTAGAGAGGGTGCCACGTCATGCTGATAAGTGGGCTGATACAGCTAAGTTCTTTGTAAATTTGACTCGATTTTGAAATCACTGAAATGACATCACATTCTCCTCAATCCGTGAAGTTTCATTTCATTTCTTCCTTCGTTTCTGGGAGCTTCACCTTTTTGTTAGACAATGTGTATTCACATTAAAAACCCTTGCCGCAAACATTTTGGTTGTCAGCTTCAAGTGGCAGTACATCTACATCTACATACATACTCCGCAATCCACCATACGATGCGTGGCGGAGGGTACCTCGAACCACAACTAGCATCTTCTCTCCTTGTTCCACTCCCAAACAGAACGAGGGAAAAATGACTGCCTATATGCGTCTGTACGAGCCCTAATCTCTCTTAACTTATCTTTATGGTCTTTCCGCGAAATGTAAGTTGGCGGCAGTAAAATTGTACTGCAGTCAGCCTCAAATGCTGGTTCTCTAAATTTCCTCAGTAGCGATTCACGAAAAGAACGCCTCCTTTCCTCTAGAGACGCCAACCGAGCTCCTGAAGCATTTCCGTAATACTCGTGTGATGATCAAACCTACCAGTAACAAATCTAGCAGCCAGCCTTTGAATTGCTTCTATGTCCTCCATCAATCCGACCTGATAGGGATCCCAAACGCTCGAGCAGTACTCAAGAATATGTCGTATGAGTGTTTTATAAGCGGTCTCCTTTACAGATGAACCACATCTTCCCAAAATTCTAGCAATGAACGGAAGACGACTATCCGCCTTCCCCACAACTGCCATTACATGATTATCCCACCTCATACCGCTCTGCAATGTTACGCCCAAATATTTAATCGACGTGACTGTGTCAAGCGCTACACTACTAATGGAGTATTCAAACATTACAGGATTATTTTTCCTATTCATCTGCATTAATTTACATTTATCTATATTTAGAGTTAGCTGCCATTCTTTACACCAATCACAAATCCTGTCCAAGTCATCTTGTATCCTCCTACAGTCACTCAATAATGACACCTTCCCGTACACCACAGCATAATCAGCAGACAGCCGCACATTGCTATCCACCCTATCCAAAAGATCATTTATGTAGATAGAAAACAATAGTGGACCTACCACACTTCTCTGGGGCACTCCAGATGATACCCTCACCTCCGATGAACACTCACCATCGAGAACAACGTACTGGGTTCTGTTACTTAAGAAGTCTTCGAGCCACTCACATACTTGGGAACCTATCCCATATGCTCGTACCTTAGTTAGGAATCTGCAGTGGGGCACCGAGTCAAACGCTTTCCGGAAGTCAAGGAATATGGCATCTGTCTGATACCCTTCATCCAAGGTTCGCAAGATATCATGTGAAAAAAGGGCGAGTTGCGTTTCGCAGGAGCGATACTTTCTAAAGCCGTGCTGATGTATGGACAGAATCGCGTGTTTATCTCCCTCATCAGCAATGTTCTAATATAAATATTATTTTTGATGCGAAATGTTTCCTCGTGACAATAGAACCACATACATTATTAGCGTCCTTGATGCATATTAATTCTGTTTTGCAGCTTCCAGAATTCTTAGAAGCGTAGTTTGTAGATTCTTCAAGGATGAAAACAATTGTGCAGATTAAATTCTGACGACTGTGAAGGTTAGAAAATTGAGTCACTTCGAGCTACCCGTCTCCTACAAAGCCTTCCAAGTCGATTAATTTTTATAGCTGCGCACGGTGTCTGATAACCATAAGTGGACACGGTTAAAGTAAACGAGCTTCATGCTACACTTGACTGTAGGTTTTCGCGACCACAGACCATTTGAACTAATTTTTCTATGTGTGAGACTGCGTCATAGAGTGAAAACATTATAGGCCTTTCGGCTACTATTACAGGCAGCCTTCATCAATGTGACTACCAGCAGTTTGTGTATGATGCTTTATATATACACTGATGGTCCCAAAATATTACGGCCATTGCCCACCGCAAGATGAAGTGACGACCGGTGGCGAAGCGGGCACGTGAAGCGGCGAGGAATGTACACAAAGCGGGGAAGCGGCGAATGGGGAATCATTATAGTGACGAAACCGGCCGCCAGTGGGAAAAATCTTCAGAGCAAAACGAATTTTACAAAGGACACTGTCTGGGTAAGAATTTTTTGGAAACGCAGAGCTGGTCAACTCGAGGACATTCTACTGTCGTGAGCATGTATGGAAAGTGGTTGAAGTACTGTGAAACCATTAGAACACAACAAGGTGTTGGACGTCTCCGTCTCGTCACAGAAAGTGGAGGTCGGAGACTCCCCGCTCTATAAAGCAGGATAGATGCGATATGTGGCAGACCTGTCGACAGAGTATAATGCTGTGCAGGAACAAGTGCTTCGGAGTGCACATTGTGGAGGACAGGACTCTGTAGCATAGGACATCACGTATTCGTAAGTTGACTCAAAGCTATTTACGATTGCAGTGAGCCCAGGACCATCGCGACTGTACCGTGGATCAATGGAAACGTGTCAATATGTCGGATACATTCCTCTCCATTACAAGTCGTTGATGTGTCCGGATACGCCATCATAGAATCGAACACTTTCTCGGGACGTGCACCGCGCAACGAACGGAAGCCGCTGAGGGTTGGTTCAAATGGCTCTGAGCACTATGGGACTTAACGTCTATGGTCATCAGTCCCCTAGAACTTAGAACTACTTAAACCTAACTAACCTAAGGACAACACACAACACCCAGTCATCACATGGCAGAGAAAATCTCTGACCCCGCCGGGAATCGAACCCGGGAACCCGGGCGTGGGAAGCGAGAACGCTACCGCACGACCACGAGCTGCGGACGCCGGTGAGGGCTGTGGGGGATATTCAACTGGACTTCTATGGGAGCTTAAGTGGTAATTGAGGGCATCACGATAGTTATGGCCTGCGTGAACAATATTGTTGTCTACATGCGTCTTAATAGGGTGGCCGTGTTCTCGTAAAACGAGTTTACCAGTATTCAGTAATTAAGTAACCGATACGTCAGTTAATGGACCATATAAACGATAGCGAAAGTAAAAGCAGTATAATGGAATGCAGTCGAATTAAAGAAGACGAAGCTGAGGGAATTAGATTGGCAGATGAGACACTGATAGTAGTAGGTGAGTTTGTTTCCATTTTGGCAGCAAAATTACTAGCGCTGGGTGTAGTAGAAAGCATATAAAATCCAGCAAGGCAATGGCAAAAAATGTTTTTGTTAAGAAGTCTTTGAGATGTGGAGCTAGGGGAGAATGATGAAGATTAAATGGGTGCATCGTATAACTGATGAGGAGGAATCGAATGAGCGAGAAAAGAAAGTGCCACAACTTGAGTAAAAGAAGTGACAGGTGTATAGGACGCGTACTGAGGCAGCAAGAAATCGTCAATATCGTAGTGGAGGAAAGGATAGGGGTAAAAGTTGTAGAGGGAGACCAGGTTTAACCACTCCCATGATTTACGCACCGCGCGTGAATACAGTAAGCATGTGGTGATACATTTCTGTGACTGAATGGTTCCCTGTCGTTTCAGGGCTGTTTTTGAGGTGATGTGATTTAGCAGCGTTGTGTGATATGTGCTTTCAGCATCGTATAGGTGTGTTCAGTGAGTTATTATTTGTATCTATTGTTTCATATTGCGCAAGAACAATTTCTTGTGTTTCTAAATTAATTCGTAAATAATTTAGAGAGGAACTGTCTCGTGTTTTATATACTGTTCCGCCAGCCCCCATCACAGTTGGTAAGTTAATTTCGGACATTATCAGTACGACTGCCATTAAAATTGAATAATAGGGTTACGTGGAGGTGAAATTAATTTCAAAGTAAGTCTCTGCCACGCAGAATTTATTTTATAGACAAACAGTAGCGTCGACGGCTCTTTGTAGGCCAGTGTTGTGCGCTGCTGTTAAAGATTACGTATCACTTATCTGAGTCGCACATTTGAAGATGCATTTCGTAGTTTGTACACTAATTACGTGTAAAAACTCAGGGCCCTTTGGCTGCACACTCCTGAGAACGACTGACCTCTATCAGTTGAAGAAGAAGACTCTCCATTATTCCACAGATGTTATTTGTATGTGCAGTGGAAGCTTGAACTTAGATTATTTGACAGGGCCCTCTAATTTCAAATCGTTTCCATTTACAGTAACACGTCTGTCAGTCAAATAACCACTCGTATCAAAGACGACTTGGTTTATTCATGAGTGGCATCTTGGAAACAGCAGATCCAAATGAACAGGTGTGCTGGAAAGTAATGCCTCAAATTGTTTGATGAGAAAACTCTTAGAGCTTGTTAAATAAAACAAACTTTGTTAACATTCTACATCTTTATTCTTCATGTTTACATATTTATTTCTCAGCATAATCACCCTCGCAACGAAGACATTTGTTCCAATAAGAGACCAGTTTGTTGATACCGTTACTATAAAACGTTTGACTTCATTTACTTGCACCGCTTCATTATTATAAAAGTGAGGTCCTTGAAGGTGTTCTTTAAGTTGTAACAGATGAAAATCGGATGAGGCCAAATCGGGTCGGTATGGAGGGTGGTCGATGACAGTAAACTCAATAGGCCGGATTGTCGCACATGTCGTAGAGCTCGTGTGTGGTCTGGCATTATCAAGCTGAAGGAAAAGGTGCCCCAAGTGTGGACGAACTATTAGAATTCCTGTATTTACTTTTCTGAGGGTCTCGCAGTACGTTACAGAGTTTATAGTGGTGCCTTTAGGCAGAAATTCAGAACGTACCACATCTTGAATATAGTAGAACACAGTGAGTATGACGTTGCCTGCTGATGTCTTGGTACTGACCATTTCGGCGTCGGTGATCCTGAAGCTCTCTTGTTTTTGAGTCAAAATCGTGAACGCAGATTTCATAACGTGTCACACTGCTTATGGTGGTACAATCATCCCTGTACACAGCTTCCGTTCTTGCATGAATTTAAATTTGAAAGTCGATTGTAACACGCTATTTCTCACGCCGCCATGTCACAGCTACAGTTCAGAGCCTTTTACTGGCAGAGGGTTGTGACTTGAGTCAAGTCAGGGACGCGCGAAAGTCGACCGAGTAATATGCATGCCATGCAATAACTCAGCCGATGTTGAGAACGGAATAAAAAGCCGGAGGCATTAATTTTCACCAACACCCTTTGACCTGTGAAAGATATTCGACACTGTACCACATTGTCGACCAGTGACCATGACGGGAACGTTCAGAGTACCTTCAGTAATACATTGGCTCATGCCCGCATCTCGTGGTCGTGCGGTAGCGTTCTCGCTTCCCACGCTCGGGTTCCCGGGTTCGATTCCCGGCGGTGTCAGGGATTTTCTCTGCCTCGTGATGGCTGGGTGTTGTGTGATGTCCTTAGGTTAGTTAGGTTTAAGTAGTTCTAAGTTCTAGGGGACTGATGACCATAGATGGTTGGTTGGTTGGTTTGGGGAAGGAGACCACACAGCGAGGTCATCGGTCTCATCGGATTAGGGAAGGATGGGGAAGGAAGTCGGCCGTGCCCTTTGAAAGGAACCATCCCGGCATTTGCCTGGAGCGATTTTAGGGAAATCACGGAAAACCTAAATCAGGATGGCCGGACGCGGGATTGAACCGTCGTCCTCCCGAATGCGAGTCCAGTGTCTAACCACTGCGCCTCCTCGCTCGGTGACCATAGATGTTTAGTCCCATAGTGCTCAGAGCCATTTGAACCATTGGCTCATTTTACTGAACCCAGTATAATGAACGGCGAATGTTCTACAGCTACAAAGCAAAGGCGCGCAGAAAAGAAAGGTTGTGGAGGTGCGCGGATTGTTGCAGCTGTGGATGGGAGGGGTGGGATGCAGTAATAATCTTCTGGGAGACGTTACTGTGTCTGCGTAAAATTCACACGCAACCAAAGTCATTATGTATTTATCGCTGACACTAGTTATTCGGACTTATTTTTGAACTTTCAGGAGGGGTTCGCGTCCTGCGATTTTGGTGACAGTGGATTTCCTATTTACTGAGACGTGCTAGGTACAAGGTATACAGTTCCAGCATTTGTGCGAGACGAAATGTCATCTTTATATTAGAAAAACAAATAAAAGAAGTTTGTTGATGCCCTCAGCAGTGATGACATAGTTTAAATTGGCCTACTAGAACAGTGTTCGTTATACTGATGTCAGCATCTAGCAGTAGGCAAAGGGTGCTCCGAAATAAAGTGGAACGACACAACGAAGCGCGCTCGCGCACAAACACACATACATACGCACACATACACACACACGCGCAAGTTACAGGAAACGTAGCAAGAACACATAGCTGATATACAGCTATTTATCCCATCGAGTAATTTGACAAGAGCGTAGCCGGAACTGAGAGGATGTAGTTGGATGCAGAGAATGCAATGACAAGACGGATACTCGTCTCACATGTCGGCGTGGCGACGCCGAACGAATCGGCTTGAGAACGACGGCCTAAGTGCCCTTTTAATAGCGAGACACTGGCTGCTTAGTAGCTTTGACGTTCAAACTTGTCCGCTGAGCGTCTCCCCCACCTCGTGGCGCAGGACACGAACTGAATCCGAACTGACTTGAAAGAAGCTTTCCTTGCCCCCATCCCCCCTCCCCGCCACCCCTCGCTGCCGTCTGCACTGCACTTGCGCAGGCCAAGGGGTTGCACCTCCCACGAAGGCGACATACTGCTGAAAGTAGCGAATGCGCCTTGTGTGCTGCACCGTTGGCGCCGGAATGTCAGGAAATCTGCTATCCCTACGCCTAAGGGCACACATTGGCGCCAGTTTTACCGCACCAAGACTGTCCAAACAGCTTTCCTGCACACATTTTCAACATAACCCTTGAATTAAGTAAGTATGCCATCGATAGAGCACTTAAAGTGGCGATAATAAGAGTGACGAAAGTATGGTGGGATGACTATCAGGATTCCAGTTCTTACGTTCAAATGGCGGATTAAAGTTCGGTAGGCCGACGATAAACAAATTTTAATTAATTATTTGAAAGGAATGGATTCGTTATACGCCGTCGATTCATTTCTCCAGTTCGCAACATCCTGCTAATGTGTATATTTACGCAATGTCTTTTTAAAGGTGGCAGAGCAGCTTCACTGTCCGCACCCGTAGATTGTACCACAAGAAAGCATAACAGGAACCCTAATGTTCTCCATATGCGTAAACAACTTATCACATAGGATCAGCAGCACTGTGAAATTCGTCATTGACGAAGCTGTTATAGTAATGAAATGTAGGAAGACATGTACACAATTTCCATTTCGTGTTGTGAATCACAGCTCTCTTTAAATGTCGGTAAACGCAAGATAGTGCCTGCAGTAATGACACAGTACTCGACAGAATCCTATTTGAAGATTGGTGATGAACATTTTGAGCATATCACATCGTACAAGTACTAGGGGTATACTGAGAATCAGTATGAAATTGGACACATGGCGTAAAATCAATCTCAGGGAAAGGGAAAGCGGAGACATAAATTTGTTGGAAGTGTTCTGTGAAAATGCAGTGCTTCTGTAAAGGATACTTCGTACAACATGTTTATGCAACTATCTATGGAATATTATTCCTGTGTTTGATGTATCTATTATAAGAAGGTGTGATACGCTGCTACCATCGTATAGCTCGGAACAGCCGATACGAATAAGTAACAGAAATGCTAGGGGATCTTCAATGGAAATCCTAGCGAGAAAAATGATGCAGTTCTCGAAAAACTTTGTTGGCACGTACAGAGAACATGTGTACAAAGACGACTATGCAAATATTCTGCTGTCATTGTCGTATATTTCGCATGGAGATTTTGGGAAGAAATAAATACAGAAACACTCCTCATAGAGGCTCAAAAATGGCTCTGAACACTATGGGACTCAACTTCTTAGGTCATCAGTCCCCTAGAACTTAGAACTACTTAAGCCTAACCAACCTAAGGACATCACACACAGCCATGCCCGAGGCAGGATTCGAAACTGCGACCGTAGCGGTCTCGCGGTTCCAGACTGTAGCGCCTAGAACCGCACGGCCACTCCGGCCGGCTTCCACATAGAGGCTATATTTTCCCTTACTCAGACTGAAAATGCAACAGGACAAGAGACGCCTAGTATTAGTATTAACTGTCTTCTACCATGCAATGTACAGCGACTTGCAGAGTGGAGGTAAGACAGGCGCTTAATACGTAATGCAACATTTTTTTTCTAGAAGCAGGTTGGTTTTCTTCAGGATTCCAGTTCACCATATTATTCCCCGCTCTTTTGGCTACAAAACTCTGTTTTCCAACATAATCTCCTTTCACTACGACGGTCTTACGACATCTTACTGGGTGGGATTGTATGTCCGAAAGGTACCACAGCGGTGGCCGACGTCGCAGCCAATGTCTTGCTCCATCAGTAACCCCTCCACCATCCACGTACGAGGGTCGTTCAATAAGTAATGCCCCACATTTTGTTTAAAAAGCCATTAATACACATAAACGTCCGTGTTGGTGCTTCACATTTGATGTCTGTACTGCGCGCCGGTGAAGTTTCGAACCGTTCTTGCAGATGGCAGGGCCGTAGTACAGCGTCAAAATGGCGCCTACATACAACTCACGCTACAAGCAGCTTGCTGTTCTTGTGTGCAGCAAAGAAACCGTGGTGAACATCCACAAACGTTCGTGTGCAGAGTATCGCGATGCGGCAGTTGATAGGAGTACAGTTGGGCGATGGGTAAAACAAGTTACAGCCTCAGAAAATGCAGAAACAGAGTTCCATGATCAGCCACGCTCGGGACGTCTTGTCACAGCCACTGCTTCAGACGTACTGAATCGTTCGGATGCCATTATTCGTGCCGACCGGCGCATCACAACTCGACAGCTGGCTCTACTGTTGTCGATCAGCATTGGAATTGGTCTGCAATAATCGAGACTCTCGGATATTCGAAAAGGTACTCACGATGTGTTCCACGAATGCTCACAGTGGACCACAAGATTCAAAGAAAGGCCATTTCATCTGAATTGTTGGAGCGTTTTGAGAACTCGGGGAACACATTTTGAAGATGACGGGAGTGTCAGTCACTCAGTGAAAACATCGCTACGCCTGTGTGACAAGAGTTTTTGCCAACAGGGAATACATTCTCTTCCACAACGTTGGCGTACGGTCGTAGAATGTACTCGAGACTACATAGAAAAATAGGACATGGACAAGACCTGTTGATGTATATTGTTACCAAATTATGACTCTTAACAATAAATATGTTCTGAGAAAAAAAAGTGAGGTATTACTTATTGAGCGATCCTCGTACTTCGTCCCGCAGAGTGCATCCTTCACTGAGCCAAATACAGAAAATTGCAAGATTCGATATCCGGGCTGTAGGATGGGTGAGGAAGAAAAGTCGAATGAAGTTTTGTGAGCTGCTTTGGGGTGCGTAGGTTTGGGTAAGGCCTTGCGTTGTTATGGAGAAGGAGAATCCGTTTGTGTATTTGTGGCGACGAACAAGCTGAAGACTTTTCTTCAGTTTCCTAAGGGTAGAACTGTCCCCTTCAGAGTTGATAGTTGCACCATGAGGGAGGACATCAATCGGGAGAAACCCTTCACAGTCCTGGAGGACCGTCTCCATGACATTATCGACTGAGTGTGCGAATTTTTTAACTTTTTCTTCGCAGGAAAGGTGGTGTGGCATCACACCACATGTGCTGTCGTTTTGTTTCCGGTCCGAAATGATGAATCCATGTTTCACAGCCTGTGACCCTGTGACGACGTTCGAGGAAAAATTTTCACGATCAGCCTCGTAACGCACAAGCAGTTCCGCACTTGCTCTTTATGGCCTTCTGTTAGGTGGCGACGTATTCGACGAGCAGACACTTCTGCGTACCCCAACTGGTGGACCAGTCCGTCTCCATTACGAACAGGGGCGTCCAGGTATGCAACTGGTTTTGATCCATCGATCACCTCGAATGAAAGTGTCCGCACTTTCCAACATTGCAAGAGTCAAAGGCGTGTGCGGCTGGCAGGTAAGCGGGAGATCGGACAGGCTAGAGCGACCTTGTTGCGGTGATGACAGACGCCTCGCCCGACGAATCACCGTGATTGTGTTCACTACCAGGTCTACCCAGACATTCTGCAAGTGCCTATGAATATTTGCAACGTACTGGTTTCCCGCCAAAAGAAATTCAGTGAGAGCTCCCTGCTTGGAACTCGTCTCCGTTACAGACGTCATTTTGAAGGCTACGTATAGCGCGAACTCCATGAAACTACAGGGGATAAAGAGGGAATGTTTTACAATGTCCCATAACAAATTCCGTATTTTGTCAACCAAAACTGGCCGAGAAAGAAATTTTCTGCGTTACATACTTAAGGCTCCTCATAGATGTACAATGACGGAAAAAAAAAATCGCAACATAAAAAAATAATTAATATACGAAACGAAATTTCGGGACTACATTTGTCTGGGTAACATTTATAAGCGATTAACATTGCAAGATCACAGGTTAATGTAAGCTCGAGATAAGGCATTGCAAATTTGAAACTCTGGTACACTAATAACTGGCTTAACCGCCAGAAAATTAAATGCAAGCATACCCACGTACATGCACTGTGGTGTACACATGCTGGATATCGGTTTGTGGGATGGAATTCCATGCCTTTTGCACTTGTTCGGTCAATACAGGGACGGTTTGTGAATGAGGCTGGAGCAGTCGTCCGATGATGTTCCGTGCATGCTTGATTGGAGACTGATTTGGTGATCGAGCAAGCCAAGGCAACATGTCGACACTCTGTAGAGCATGGTAGGTTATAAAACCGGTGTGGGAGAGAGAGATATTTTAGAAAATAACCGCTGGAACGCTGTTGGTGAATGGCAGCCTAGCAGGTCTAATCACCAGACTCATATACAAATTTTCAGACAGGTTGCGTTGGGTACTGACGAGAGTGCTCCTTGTCACGCGAAATCGCATCTCGTACCATATCTCCAGGTGTAGTTCCAAGTATCTAGCACGGAGACAGATTGGTTGCAGGTCCTCAATAGGCCTCCTTCATCGTCATCATCATCACGGCCATCTCTGGTGTCGATGCAGAACCACCAGTCATCAGAAAACACACTTTGGTGCCTACTGCAGCTCAGATTGCTGCTGCAGATGCAGTACTATGCGCTAGATCCATACGCCGAAAACGGTGGCCTTTCCATTCGATAGTGCCAAGAGACCGTCCGTAGCGCGGTCTTCGTGCGACCGTACATTCTCGTGATAACCACAGGTAGCAATCATGGACAGCAACTACATTCCTGCCAAGTCTTTTCACAGTATCGCAGAAGGGACTTCCAGCTTCTTATAGCCGTAATACACGACACAGTCGAAACTCTGTAGGGTGTTGATAATGGCGTCTTTGTCATCTTAAAGGCATTCTTGACTAAGATAGACTCACCAAGTACAGTTTCGAAAGTAATTAATGCTAAGGACCAATACAGCGTGTACAGTATAAGCCTGATTTGCATCCTCATAGTGCCACTACTAGCGCCACTCTTATGCAACTTGCGCGAAATTTGAACAGTCATCATCTTTGAGATGTAAAACACGCCTACCAATTTTCGTTTACGTCGGACAACTCCTTCTTGGTGTTGCAATTTTTTTCTGTCAGTGTAAGTATAGCTGCAGATGTTCAAAATAAAACAATACGCCACCATCACGATTGTAAACTGAATTAAAGGAATAATTCTCAGTTCGAAGTGAGTTTTCTTACTTCGCAGTCAGATGACGCCATTGGCAGGTACGACAGAATGTGGGGCGTTGTGCAGTGCGGGCGAGCGGAAGCGAGGCGTGTAGGGTCCCGCCGTGGTGCCGACACGTGGCAAACGAGGCAGACAGTAGAGAGGTGCTGGATGGAAGGTGGGGTGGGAGGGAGGGAGGTAGGAGCAGTACTTTTACTCAGCGGCGAAGCACAGCCGGCGAGGCGCAGGGAGGGCCGCGGCGTAAAATTTACTGCGCTCCGCGCTCCACTCCGCTCACTTGTAAATATTCCCTCCGAAAGCAAGTCCGCCTCCTTGTAAAAAGTTGAGCCTGCAGAGAAATTCTGCTGCCGTAAAGCAGTCATAAACAGCATGAGATTAGCGCGTGGAATTTGTCAGAGGGAAATAAATGACAGCCAGCTGGACGCTAACCTGCAGGGATGCTGAAACAGATGTTTCCGAAGGCCATAGGGTGGTACTGAAAGAAACTGAATGGCTCATTTGCTCTGATCTTGAGTTTTTTCCTCTGCTTAGTCTCAAAAAAGTTTCTTTTTTGTTGACATCTCGTAGTACAAGGCTCACTACTCGTCCACATCTGAACGGGCTTTCAATCAGTGTTTAGTTCCGGAAGCTATTGTCCGGAATCTCATCTGTCTGGTTCGCTTTATACAGGGTGTTTCAAACCTTTTGGGTCAAACAGAAGCAGGTCATAGTCGATCCGCGACCGATTATATTGACATAGGGAATCAATGGTCCGGAGCTACGGTCGCAGGTTCGAATCCTGCCTCGGGCATGGGTGTGTGTGATGTCCTTAGGCTAGTTAGGTTTAAGTAGTTCTAAGTTCTAGGGGACTTATGACCACAGCAGTTGAGTCCCATAGTGCTCAGAGCCATTTGAACCAATGGTCCGGAATGCATATTTATTGTTTTATGGACATAAACAGCATACACCACATAACAACAATGTAGCTCATAGTAACTGTTCAAAGTGACAGCCGCTAGTCTCAATGCATGTATTGCAACGGCGCTTGTAGTCCTGCTGCACTTTCGCAAAGATCACGGGTGCCTGTTGCACACTGGAACAGTCAGCAGGTGATAAACAGCGTACACCCCTGACCATGAAACACACATACTGTACACATCTTAGCTCACAGTATGTGTCATGCGACGACTGCGTGCATCGCACTGGTGCATGAACCAGTGCCACAACTGTACCATTCATGTGCCCATGGTGTGGTGTGTTACTGTGAACAGTGCATGACACATAGCCAAAGATGGAATGTTACGCATCATGAGAGTTGGCAGCAGCGCGAATGTACAGAGAATGCTTACTCAGCAGGCATCATACTAACTGGAAGAAGCTGATCTCCATTGGTACCAATATACAAGAAGTCGTTCATGGCACAGAGAGAGAGAGAGAGCCAAGGTTCCCACCAAAGACATGTAAGAAAACAGACTTTGAGGAGATGGTGTTGGATAGTGTGGCCAACCATCCAGCAATAAGTATCCATCAGCTTGCCCCTCAAATGCACACTTCCAAGGATACAGTGTGAAGAGTATTGGTGGAACTGGTATTACACCTTTGTCACAAGGAACGTGTGCAAGCACTGAGACCAACAGATTTTGAGCCCCACATTCACTTTTGTCAACGGATTATCCCCTGCAGTGCTGTATTTCCGAACTCTGTACATTTTGTATTGTTGACAGATGAGACTTCATTCACCCAAGGTAGCGATTCAGGCGGCTGCCACAGCCATGTCTGGAATGAAAATTCCCATGCCACCCAGATCGGTGTTCCCCAGCAACGATTCTCTGTCAACCTTTAGGCAGGAGTTACCCAGGGTCACCTAATAGGACCTTATTTGCTGCCTCCCCGTTTGACTGGTCCACAGTACCAGGTGTGCCTACAAGATGTGCTGTCACAGTTCTTGGAGACTGATTTAAAGGGGAACTCCTGTCCCATCGCCAGTGCGATCGCCAGATCTATCACGTCTCATGTCTCTGCGATTACACCAAAAGTTGGAATGTGAAATCCCCAATGGATGAAGACCTGCCTGCTAGAGTCCAATCTATCTGTGTCCCGCTACAATAGAAACCAGGGATCTGTGAGAGAGTGCTGCAGAACTTCATGCGTCGTTGCCATGCATGAGACTGACGGTCATCACTTCTAACAATCACTATGAGCTATATTGTTGTTATGCAGTGCATCCCGTGTATGTCCATAGCGTAGTAAATACGAGTGTCCCACCATTGGTGTCATGCCTCAATATAATCGGTTATGGACCCTCTATCATCTGCTTCAGTTTGACTTGAAAGGTTTGAGACATCCTTTATACAACAATGTCACTACTGGAAAGATAGTATACATAAATATAGACACAAAATATACGGTGAAAATCCTGTGATGGAAAACATCATACTCTGAAGTATATTTAAATTTTCAACAATGTAACTGACAGGTTGAGAGAAAACAGCATAGCTGGTGTAACACCACTCATGCAGTTCACTGCACAATCATATAACTGCTGCAGACTACAGTAAGCAGCTATTTCAACACTGCACCAACCTGCCAGACCCCAGCACATCTGCACCATTTGGCAACCAGCAGTGTTACTTAAAACTTGATACCACTCCAGAATTGAAGAAGGGTGACTGCATGACACTTGGAGCATCTAACTGGTAACAGACCAGGTTAGGGCGAGTACAACTACTGCATGCTCAAATGCTAAAGGGCATATAGTCGGTGACTGCTGTGGGGTGGGCTACCATCATATGACTCAGAGACGCATGGTCACTCAATAGCTTTCTACTGCTGCAGCCCCCAATGTTAGTCAGCATCATTCAACAAGAGTACTTGTCACGCATCCTGCATCTAGCACAGAGGTGCCCAATGGTCGAAATGGGACCCAATAGCCACCGACTTCCTTAGCGACCGCCATCGCCAGAGGCCACCAGCCAGACACTAGAGGACTGGAGTTCGCTCCTCAAATGACATATCCTTCATCACAAGCGGTTGCTGGGTAGGCTGTCAGCAACATTAACTCGCCATGTGGTCATTATATGTGGCTGCATTGCCACCACTGACTCAGCACCATCTGCCACTGAGCGGCCGACCCAGCAAGAACACTTGGCCCCCAAGCCACACTGAACTGTCTACAGCTGCAGCTGGGATCTCAACAGTGTACTGCCACCAGTGTCCATGGTTCAAATCGCCACTATACCTATTAGGCATTGCTCCGCCACATAGCTGTACTCTGTTCAAGGTTAATAAATTAATCTGGTTGCAGCATGAAAAAAAAAAGAAACGCTCCATGTACTGACCCTTAAGGGCCAATGGGGACCAACCGACCACCGTATCATCCTATGCCGATGGCGTAATTTGGAATTAGTATGGAGGGACTTGGGGTCAAAGCAACGCTCCCCCCGCCATTGTAGGCTTTCCAGACTCTGGGGACGATGCCTCGCAATGAAGCAGCTCTTCAGTTGGCACTACAAGGCTGAGTGCACACCGCTACAGTCCTCCCACCGAGGAAAAAGTAACTGGCAGCTCCGTAAATCATTCCCATGTCCTCGAGATAGCAGCCAGACAAGCTAACCACTCAGCTACGGAGAAGGGCAGTGGCAACATGATCATTGCAGAATTTCCTCTGTCTCCTCAATAGGAAACCACATGCCTGGTGAGAGGATGTCAGAATGGCCAACCTGACAAGCCTACACCTGCCCCCGCCTTCCCCTCCCCACCTTCCAGCTAGATCGACACTGCTTAACGCTACCATTATCTTTACGCCAGAAAAGGCCAGAAGAGGCCTCTGAAGGGAAAAAATCTCATCCAAACTAGACTAGCATCCCGCTCAGACTTATGAGTTCACTATATTTGAAGAATGCAATTACACATAATGGATAGTGACTAATGGCAAGTCTGCCCACAACTATTTGTTGTAAAATCTCAAAACTCGTTCGTCATTCACCGCAAAACTAACATAAGCCGTTTCCCTACCCATCCCCCATCACTCGACCCCTTATCCTCACTCCACTCCAACTGACTCGAACTGAAGTGCTGCATTGACTTTTATTGCGAGGTGGTGTAAAAGCCACAGAGTCCACAAAACTTGAAGGCATCAAAATAACTAGTGATATGTAAAGAATGAGATGGTTCCCAACGTTCGATGGATTCTGGAGAATTGCCCTTACCCTTCTAATGACGGTGCCTGGCGATACAGACTGCACACACCAGCACATTATTAATCACATCGCAAGCGTGTATGGGGTTTTCTTTTTTTTTTTTTTACTGCTTTGCTTGTGTCCCATTACTTATGTTCCAGTCCTTTCCGAGCTATGTTTTGAGTGAATATAAAAAAAATTGCTCCGAAATGGGATCCAGTAGTCACCCACCTCCTTAACGACGTCTATCGCCAGAGGCCACCAGCCAGACACTAGGGGCTCTGAGTTCGCTCCCCGAATGACATGTCCCTCACCGCAAGCAGTTGCCGGGTAGGCTGCCTTATACTGCAGACTGTACGCCTGAGCTTAAATTTACACGATATTAAATGCTGATCACACTTTTAGGTGGTTTCTATTCACGAGCTCATTAATTTGAGGATTCGTATGTAAATCAACTGTGTCCATGAAACGAGTTTCTTTAACAAATTACAGTCAATGGCACTTTTAGTAACAAACTAAACAACGGGACACACAGTAAAGTAAGCCGCAACTACCAAGGTCAGCACTGCGACTACTGCGTCGTTGCTTCATCGTCTGAAAATCCGCTGAAGTCACCGACAGCCACAGCGATCCTACTTCCACCTTTGACTGCTTATCTGTACCCTGCTTCTGACAAAGTTGACTATTATAAATGTCACATCCAAAATGAGCTTCAAAGCAAGACCGATTATCAATGAACAGGTGTACAGAATTCCAGAAACTTTCGAAATTGCTATTGTCGTAGCTCAACAGCTGAGAAACTATCGCTCATAACCTAATTTAAGTAAGACTGATTCTCTCTAAGACCAACGGCCTTGCCGCAGTCGTAGCACCGGTTCCCGTCTGATCCCGGAAGTCAAGCACTGTCGGGCTTGGCTAGTACTTGGATTGATCACTGTTCGGGTATACCGAGTGCTGTTGGCAAGCGGGATGCACTCAGTCATTGTAAGGCCAACTGAGGAGATACTTGGCTGAGAAGTAGCGACACCAGTCACGAAAACTGACAACGGCGCTGGGGAGTGGTGTGCTGAACACATGCCGTACCGTATCTGCATCCGGTGATGCCTAAGGGCTGAGGATGACAAGGAGGCCAGTCGGTACCGCTAGGCCTTCAAGGAATGTTTGGACGGTGTTTGTTTTTGCTTTGTTTTTGATTATATCTACGAATGGCGAGCTTTTACAAGAGCCGTCGCTTGTTTAGACTTGATTACACAACACGGACGACACGAACCAAGCAATAACATCCAACTTTTCGCACTCGCTAATGAAAGAATCAACAGTGACTCGCAGGCAGATACTCATCCAGAATAAGATCTGAATCTTCGTTATTGTCGTAAGCCGTCCACAACTAATACTTCTCCTCGCTTAGTCTGGCACGTGGGCCAACATCGACAAAAACCCGACAAAGACCTGAAAACTCAGTCCGAGCGTGCTAGTTTATCCATTAGATCTGACTTAAATGCCTTATATATTACCTCAGACGATTATCATCTGACAAAAAACAAATTGTCTATTAAACGCAAAGCAACAGACTCAGACTGCTAAAAGTACATCAGCTTGAAAGATTTAAGGTGTCAATGGACTACTTGTGACCTTTCTTCGAAATTACGATAATATGGATGGATTTTTCCCTGTTACACAATATTTAAACAAAGGCTGAAAATACGTTCGAACAAATTGTTAATAAATTCAGATGTTTAACAACGTTTTCAGCTGTAGTACTGAAAACATTCTCTGGAAACTGAGATACAAACTAAAATTTATTTCCACAGTACATTATATACAAATTTACTTTCTGCCTCTCCTCACATGGTAACTAATTCTTACACACTGTACTTGGCATAAACATCCAGCTCTCAGCTTCTCAAATATACTGTATGTATTACTTATGGTTACACAAAGTCATCTTGTCGCAGCCCTTTCATTTCTAAATATTGATATTTTGGGCTATACACGCAGCTGGTCCAGTACGAGGCGTATTCGGAACGCAAGGTCCGATTAGGCCCGAAATGGAAACTACTGTGAAAATCAGACAGAACTTCGTATAGATGTTTAGGGCCGTGTCTTTAGTGTGCCTGTCGATCACTTCACGTCGCTGTTTTCAGTTCAGAGCCCAAAGTAATCACGTAGAAATGCCTAAAACAACAGTGTCTTCCGCCAAGTATGTGTTTCTGGTGAGAGATTTCGCCTGAAGCTATGCAGCCCACAGAACATAAATTTCATGAGTTTCTTTGTTCAAGACAATTTTCAGCTGTATTCTGCAAGGGCAATGAAGACTCTCTTGCAGCGTTTACGATGGGAAGTGTTTGATCACCCACAACACAGCCCTTAATTGGCTCCCTCCGTTGTTCATCTCTGCTCACATGAACCGCTACGAAGACAAAATTTTGGCACAAACAACGAAAGGCAGACCAGCGTAGAGAATTGGCGGAAAGCACAGGCGGCTGCTTTCTGTGACGAGGGTATTGGGAAGTTTGTACAATCTACGACAAATGTCTAAGTCGGAGCGGTGAATATTTAGAGAGGTTGCTGGAAGATGTGGCTAACTGTTGTGAATACAAAATTTTTGATTTTCACAGTGGTTTTCATTTTTCTACTGATCGGACTTTACTTTCCGAACAGCCCTCGTAAATCTTGGAAACAAATGCTAGGTGTATCTTCTTCTGTCTTTTTTGGTTTGTGAGAGGATACCATTTATCCAGTGGTTACATGTTACCTAAAAGAGTTCATCATTTTTACATTACTTACAATTTTTAAACAGTATAACATTTTCGCAAAATGTTGTACATCGAAGGAGAAGAAGAAAAAATAATTACGTCACTTCTGAAAAAAAAGCAAATAATCAGAGTAAATAAAAGCAACACATGCTGCTTACATGCTGTTCTTCAATTTGTGTGTTATAATGGTGTAGCGTGTTGAGTTGCCGTAATAGCGGATAACTTCCCGTACGGAAAGTGACAAGTGAGCGGGGGGATGTCACATGCATCATGAGAATAGGAAGCGCCTTGTGACACCATTCGGCTCTTTTTTTAAAAAAGAGTGACCATACATTTGGTATTGCTTGAGCGTCAAGTTTTAATAAAATAGTAGTGCAGAGACACACGTAATCCTATGATATGATACAGCTCAACTCTGAAATTTACGGCTGTCCACCAATAACGTATTAGATTAATTAAAGTGTCGTCGGCTACTCCATTTGTTGTTGTCGCACCTTCTAACTCCAGAATTTAATTACCTCTTAATTTTGGAATGGTCAACGAAATTTAAAATACGTTGTTTGTATAGATTTAATTAATTCGTAAGCGAGACCAAAATTATTCAACAGATATGATGCTGTTTCATAAAAGCATCTGAAGCCACATTGCAAGTAAAACAACAAATGTACAGGCTGGAATGTGAGACGAAGCAATCTCTCTATCGCTCGTATCAGCGCAAATATCCCAACCTCGCGTGCAGTATACGTTATCAAGAGATTTTTTTTAATTGAAATTCAATAACAAAGTAACTTTCAGCAAGTATTATTTGGCACACCACTCACGAATCAGCGTTCAGCACGGAAAATATCAGTTCAGTAGCTGCATAGGCTTAAGACAGCTGCAAGAATCATCTTTACTATTATGTCACTGTGGATTGAGTTGGAACAAAAATTAATAATTCCAAGAATTTCTAGGTAATTGTTAATTGGACTTAATACATCAATGTGATTCTGTCACAGAGGGAACGTGACCTTGATTGAGGGTAAATAACACACGGAAGGCATGAAGTACACAGAACCGAATGTTCTGAAAATGCACGTGAATATGTGATTTTCAAAAATTAAAATGAGAAAAATCTGTAATAGATAGTTTTATTACAGTCTGTATTTTTTCTACCCCTAGCTCCCTTACACGGTATGAATCGATCTTGACGTGAGTAATATAGGAAAACTTCTGTTACAGTAGCTACTCCAGGAAAAATAACAAGAATAACTGCAAGAAAATCGTGTTTAGGAGTGCAGTGAGGAAGTATACACATACACCCAACAGTATCTTCTCTGGTGTGACAGGAAACTGTTACTAAAGAGCTGTCACACAAAGTGTGAGAAATCGTAAATGGTGAGTACCAGTCCACCGCAGATGGCGCAAAACCACTTTGAGAATGTACGGCAAGTTGAAAAAGAGAGAGTAAGAGGGAGAGAGGGTGATACATACAGTACATGTGCGTGTATGATAAACTCTTTCCCTCAAAAATATTTCGCTCCTTCATACCTCCTCTATATTACCAAAGATGACGTGTGTCTGATCTCATTTGTGCTAAGGTTGCAGTACAGGAGAGGTGCCTATTTGCTTCCACCGCCCTGAGTGGAAAGCATAAGTTCCAATATATATTCACTAACCTGCAGTCTTCTATAGTTGTTGTCCCCTGTGCAAAAACAGCACGTAGGTCGTGAATCCGTTATCTTGAGGCTGTAAAAAAGTCTTAGCGAGGTACTGTTATTTTAGAAATAATTAAATTTCCAATTAGTTTGTTTATAGGGACACCACTCGCTTTTTATTAGCAGAACAGGAGAAACTGCACAATTACATTCCAATTTAGAATTACAAATAATTTCTGTTCTTCAACAAATTCATGAACTGCATATATCCGTAATTACATTTCTAGACATTGCAAATTAAGTCTCAGCTAATGCCGCGGAGGACATGTCCGTTCTCCGAGACGGCCGAAACAGCTCTGAGCTTACAGCCGAACCACTTCGCCCGCCATCCATAAAGGCGCGATCCGAAGATCAAATTGTTCAAATGGCCCTGAGCACTATGGGACTCAACATCTGAGGTCATCAGTCCCCTAGAACTTAGAACTACTTAAACCTAACTAACCTAAGGACGTCACACACATCCATGCCCGAGGCAAGATTCGAACCTGCGACCGTAGTGGTCACGCGGTTCCAAACTGAAGCGCCTAGAACCGCACGGCCACACCGGCCGGCGAAGATAGGATCAAACGTCTTTCTGTTATAAACCCACTGGAAAATGGACCTGCTAAGCAAGCGAGTCACAAGATCTGACTATCATACTGGAGAATGTGGGTAAAAGAGGTCATTGTCTTGCTGGAGCAACACATCTCACTAACGTTGTAGAGCAGCAAAAGAACGGCTATGGATCTTCACTGCAGGACACTCTGAGTGTGTAGGTCACTGCCTGATACTGCCAGCTGTGGCGGCTGCAGCTCTCCTGACCCACACTCACAACTGACCAGCAGTGACGGGACGGAGAATCTGCTCTCACCACTTGCCAAACCGTTGTGTCGTGCCATTCATTCCTACAGTTATGTGTCTCAGACACGTGAGGAGCCGATTACACGGTGACACCAGAGCAAGCCTTGCGTCCGGCACCCGCGATCCTTGACATTCAAGACATCATTAAATGTTCATTGTTTGCTCAGAACTAGAAAGAGCGACGTGACACGATAGACGGGCATACCAGTGAGACTGTGCAACATATCTGTCCAAAGCTTCATCAGATTTTCATCTTAATTTCAATTTTGCGAGTTATCGGAGGTTGGAAAGAAAACGGTCCTCGTATTTGAACGCTCCTGTGGTTACCAGGACCAAAAAAGGATAAACAGCCTGTTATATGTTTACCATCGATGGATGAACATGTTTCAGTGCCAAAGGCCATGGACATCGTGGGCTTAGTTGATCGTATATCGACAGCCATCGAAGTAGGCCGTCCGGGATCCACGGAGGTGACAAATTTAACCGGCTGCTGAACAGCAGTTCTTTCCGGGCAGCCATCTCAAGCATGTCAACCAAGCCACGCTACGCCACCGTCTTCTCACCGCCAGTGATGGAGGACTACGCTTCTTTGGACTCTGCCGAATTCGTGGCCACACCGTGCGGTGCTTCTGCCAGGCTTTGGCTCTGTCAGCAGTCTTTGATTTGAGGTATTAAAACCTTTGATATGGATATCTGTAGTATGATGGCATGCGTCGTATGGACGACCAACACAACTTGCTCACTTTATATCAAGTGTCGCTGATTGCATGCTGTGACAGACGCTGAACTTCTGGAACTTCGACTTTCAGTTTCTTCTACTCATTTCCTTCTTGTAAACATTAATTTTTATCAGACACAGTGATCCGGTGATTTAAGTTGTAATACTGTTTGATGACCAGCCAAATCAGTAACTGTGAAATTGTTTGTTTATTGCTGCAGGTTGCAGCGCAGCTGACGTCTCATCGGCAATGTATTAAAGAAAGGCTATTCGGCTCTCACAGGTCAACAGTAGAGCATCGCTAGAAATTCATAAAATGCAGGAATTTGTGACTCGACGGTGTCATGGTCTGTGTATAACATAGACCAACAATAGACCACATTTAGTTTGGGCTCTGCACATGAATCACATTACGAGGGGAGTTCAATAAGTAACGCAACAATTTTTTTGTGGAAGCAGGTTAGTTTTATTCAGGATTCCAATACGCCATATTACACCCCACTCCTTTTGGGTACAAGGCTCTATTTTTCAACATAGTCCCCGTTCAATGCGATGGGCTTACGCCACCTCACTGGCGGCGTGGACCCGAGCGCCCACATACCTTTGAGTATCCTAACTGGTGGACGAGTGTGTCAGCTCTACCAACAGAGACGTCCAGTTGTGCAGCGAGGTGTTTGTGCTCAATCAGTCACCTCGAATTAGAGTGACAGCAGGTTCAGGCATTGCAGGAATCAGAGCTGTGTGCGACCGGCCGGCTCGTGGAAGAACGGGCATGTTTGCACGACCCTGCTAGTATGATGGTAGACGGCTCGACCAGCGACCCATGGTGTTTTTGTTCCCTGCCATGTCTCCGTAGACATTCTACAAGCGCCTATGAATGTCTGAGATGCTCTAGCTTTCCTCCAAAACAAGCTCAGTGACAACTCTCTACTTGGCACGCATCTTAATATTACGGAAGCTATTTTGAAAGCTGTGTATAGCGCCGACACCTGTCGGAACTTCAAGAAACTATAGGGGCTAATGCGGGAATACAGCACGATGTGATGTGCCACAATAAGTTCGCCTTTTTTGCAACTGAAATTTTCCGAGAAAAAATGTGTTGCACTACTTATTGAACGCCTCTCTTATTCCCACAGAGTGGTACTTTCAAAGCATTTCCCTGCAAAGCTCTTATTCCATACTAATACTGTACTTCTTCGTCGTAGCTTGTAAGGTGTTTCTTTTTCAGTTTTTACTTGTGTTTTGCAAAACAAGTTTTTTTTTTCTCACTGGTATACGTTTTTTAATGGAATTGTTGTGTGACGACTTCAACCTCTAGTCACTGGCTTTTATTCTTTGTGGTCGCTATGTATCACTCTGATTGGCACATTTTAAGCACCTTGCGATGCAACATTACACATTACGTGTCACAATGTACATAATGTCCATTATAATTATCCGGGCTGTTATGCCGTGGTCGGTTGATGAATTCCGTGGTGATTCCCAACGTTTCGTCTCCGACTGCGGGAGACATCTTCAAGGGGGTCCGTAGCTTGATGGAAGGTCCAACACACACACTGGCTCGCTACAGTCAGTAGCGAGCCAGTGTGTGTGTTGGACCTTCCATCAAGCTACGGACCCCCTTGAAGATGTCTCCCGCAGTCGGAGACGAAACGTTGGGAATCACCACGGAATTCATCAACCGACCACGGCATAACAGCCCGGATAATTATAATGGACATGATATTTCCGGCCGTGAAAGTTTACATTTTAGTATAATGTACATAATGATACCAGTTGCGTCTTCAAGAAGTGAAACTGATTATGTAACTGCTTCTTTATTTGCAATGAAGACTAATTTATAATGAACGTTTCTTCTTTGATGAACCAATCCTGAGATAATGGTTGTAGTAGATTCAGTACAAGAAGATACGCCGAGTACTATGGAAACATACGGAAACCTAAAAATACTGAGATGTTTCCAAGCAACTGTCATTGTTGTATGCGCTGTTGTTCAATACAACGTGGAAGATGAAAAGTGCTAGAAGAGACGCAGTAGCTTTCGATGGCGAGTAGTCAGCCGCGTACAAAGTTACCTGTTAGTTGGAACGTCAAAGCACATCAAAACAATGGGACAAAGATAGCCGCTACATCTAATAGCTCTGTCCGACATGGCAGGCAGCACGCATTCACTCCGCATGACAGCCACATCAATATTACATATCGATAAGCGCGCTTTGGTCTCTTTCATCTACGCCAGCATAACTATCTCCGTGATGCCGCGCCGCTAAAGCAAGGCGAAGCGCTAAACCAGTGGATTGCAAACAACTGACAGATTATCAAATTTACGTTGACAACTTCTATTTTATCTATAACATTTTTTTAGTTAAGAGGAAATACTCACGGTAAATGCAACATTTCCAACGAATCTGTAATGGTTCGTACAAGAACTACAAAAACGTAGAACAGCGATACAGTTATCCACCAACAGCGTATAATGGAAAGCATCTGATATTAACTGAAGAACTAGGGTGACGTTTTTGCCGCTATAGAGTTAACAATGTCAAATCCAACCACACAGGATAATATCATTGATACTAATCGTTTTTTTTTTCAGCCTTTAAGAAACGTCGCCGTTATTTTCAATCGACTTTTGCATGGTTCAAAGCTTTTTTTCCAAATATGCATTTCACATTTGATCAAACAGAAATTTCATTTGAAACCAATTACCATTCTTTTAAAGAGTCCAATCGTTCCATACATATGTCTCCGGTATTTGTATCTCCATCTGAAAATTCAGCCTTTGTTTCGCATCATACGTAATCATCAAGTGAGTTTTCAGCAACTATAAAAACATTTAAATGACTTTTGTCACCCGTGATGCAAGATTAAATAACGTGTGTCAAATTTTTTAATCTCAAACTATAGTCAGCAGTTGATATGTGGAACATTTACCAAAACCAAAAGGAGAAATGTCGCAAAAAACCTGTGTCCGTTTCAATTTTCAAACCATCTTCGAAACTATCTTATTTTCATTGAGCACTATGATAGTAAATCATTTTAATTTAATCTCTCATAAACAATGACTTCGAAAGTCTTTCTTTCTTTCGCTACTGCCCTTATCCCGCATTGTGCGCAGGGTCGGCAGGGTTAAGTACGGATTTGGCATGGGTAAGGATGCCCTTCCCGCCGCCCCCCCCTCCCCCCCCCCCCCCCCCCGGCCGGGACGGAATTAGTGTACCCCAGCTGTCTGCGTCTAGTGTAAATCGTGTAATAGTGTGAATGTGTTTCGCGAGTCGTGTAACTGAGGCGGGACGTGGGGATCAGCACGGTATTCACCTAGTAGGACGTGGGAAACCGCCTAAAAACCACATCCACGCTGGCTGGCACACCGGCCGCTGCCGTTAATCCGCCAGGCGGATTCGATCCGGGGACAGCGCGCCTACCCGAGTCCAGGAAGCAGCTCTTAGTTATCCTGGCGGGTTTGACTTCGAACGTCTGTAGCTGTGTCAAAAATATTAAGATTGTAAAATACTGCACCAGTCACGTCACAAAAAGAAAATAGTGCAGCATTTCATTAAGTAAATCATGATAGTGGTATTGCTGCACTTTCTCGCTAATGTACGCCATACAGGCTTTTCTCAGGGCTCGTTTAGATATGTTTTCGGTCTGTTGCATTGTGAGAATGTGTACAGGTGAGCATGGAGCAATATAGCTGCAGTCACTCGAACGCCTAGAGTCGTAGACGAACATGTCTGCGCGATGTCATACTAAGAAATGTCTTCTATTGAACAGTAGTGTGAGCTTTCTGATTTTCCGTTTGCACTCTTTAGCCTGTAGACTTCAGCCGATGAAATCAAGGCAGTGTGAAAGACAAGAGTTGAAACGGCACAACGCTTAGCGTGAGGGTTGGTCAACGATTGGAGAGGATCAGACTGCTACCTAACAGATTGCGAGTGTCTTGGATATCGAGCACTTTTGTCAAATCAGAGCAGATGGTAGTCTTTAAAATACTGTGGCGTTCAAGGGTTCTCGTGTAAACATAGAATTAACCTACGGTTCTACGCTAGGATTTTCTTGCTTTTAAGTTCCCTTGAAGTACGTTAGTTTTGTTGTGAACCTAATAGGGAAGACAGGCAGAAGTTGTAAAACCCGTTTCTAAGAACACACATGCCGGCCAGAGTGGCCGAGCGGTTCTAGGCGCTTCAGTCTGGAACCGCGTGACCGCTACGGTCGCAGGTTCGAATCCTGCCTCGGGCATGGATGTGTGTGATGTCCTTAGGTTGGTTAGGTTTAAGTAGTTCTAAGTTCTAGGGGACTGATGACCTCAGATGTTAAGTCCCATAGTGCTCAGAGCCATTTGAACCATTTTTTTTAAGAACACATGAATGCCTTCAGACTTAACCTCTTCTAAAAATCAGTCATGCTCTAAATTATACTCATTATCAACAAAACAGAAAACAATTTGGTAGTATTACACAACGAACAAAATGTAAGATCCTTTACTTGTTAAAGAAAATGGAAATACAAGTATACCTCCATAAAATCAGAAAGCTTGAATACATGTTAAATGGACAAGCAGATGTCACTGGCCGTCGTTATTTTAGTTATTTGAATGGCTTATTTTAAAATTAGTACCTTACATATGTCAAATTATTTTATACCCGAAACTACGTAATAAGCTTAACCTTTGGTCGTCTCATACTTTGCTGTGTCTGAGAACCATTTAGAAGAATATAAACAAGTGTGTGCCTTGAGTGACGTGTCGTGCAGTTATGGAATGGACAACTCAATGTTTGATGACACTGCAGCAGTAAAAACGTTCTCCTTCGAATTTCTGGAAAGTTTTTCCCATCTTACACTATGTGATCAAAAGTATTCGGACACCCCCAAAAACATATGTTTTTCATATTAGGTACATTGTACTGCCACCTACTGCCAGATATTACATATCAGCGACCTCATAGTCATTAGACATCGTGAGAGAGCAGAATGGGGCATTCCGCGGAACTCACGGAATCCGAACGCGGTCAGGTGATTGGACGTCACTTGTGTCATACGTCTGTACACGAGATTCCCACGCTCCTAAAAATTCCTAGCTCCACTGCTTCCGATGTGATAGTGAAGTGGACGTGAAGGGACACGTCAGCACGACCTCGTCTATTGACTGACAGAGACCGTCGACAGTTCAAATGGTTCAAATGGATTCTGAGGTCATCAGTCCCCTACAACTTCGAACTACTTAAACCTAACTAACCTAAGGACATCACACACATCCATGCCCGAGGCAGGAGTCGAACCTGCGGCCTTAGCGGTCGTGTGGTTCCAGACTGCAGCGCTTAGAACCGCTCGGCCACCCCGGCCGGCCCGCCGACAGTTGAAGAGGTTCGTAATGTGTAGACATCTATCTAGACCATCATTCAGGAATTCCAAATGCATCAGGATCCACTGCAAGTACTATGACAGTGAGAAAACGTGGATTTCATGGTCGAGCGGCTGCTCATAAGCCACACAACACGCCGGTAAATGCCAAACTACGCCTCGCTTGGTGTAAGGAGCGTAAACATTGGACGATTGAACAGTGGAAAAACGTTGTGTGGAGTGACGAGTCACGGCAGGTCCGATGGCAGGGTGTGGGTATGGCGAATGCCCGGTGGACGTCATCTGCCAGCGTGTGTAGTGCCAACAGTAAAATTCGGAGGCGGTGCTGTTACGGTGTGGTCGTGTTTTCCATGGAGGGGGCGTGCGTGGCACTATCACAGCACAGGCCTACATTGATGTTTTAAGTACCTTCTTGCCTCCCGCTGTTGAATAACAATTCGGGGATGGCGATTGCCTCTTTGAACACGATCTAGCATCTGTTCATAATGCACGGCCTATGGCGGAGTGTTCACACGACAATAACATCCTTGTAATGGACTGGCCTGCATAGAGTCCTGGCCTGAATCCTATAGAACACATTTGGGATGGTTTGGAACGCCGGCATCGTGCCAGGCCTCACCGGCCAACATCGATACGACTCCTCAGTGCAGCACTCCGTAAATAATGGGCTGCCATTCCCCAAGAAACCTTCCGGCATCTGACTGAACGTATGCCTGCGAGAATAGAAGCTGTCATCAGGGCTAAGGATGGGCTAACACCGTATTGAATTTCAGCATTAACGATGGAGGGCGCCACGAATCTGTAAGTAATTTTCAACCAGGTGTCCGGATACTTTTGATCACATAATGTATGTTTCGTGTTTGGTACGCGAATTTCGAAATTTAACATCCAACCTTCTCATAGCAACAACGTACGTTTCCATTACCTCGCTCAAGGAAAGATGTAAATAATCTATTAAAGGGTTTGCACCTGATGATGGACCCACAGAGAAGTCCATCGTGTAATTCAAAGAAACACGAAATGTTTTTGTGACTGAAGGCGTTATTAATCATACTTTGTGTGTACTGTATGTTTTGTTTTAGTCTGAGAAAGATAATACATAAAAACGAAAAGAATATTGAGATTTAACTTCTCTTCGACATCGAAGTACGCAGAGACGGAACACTATGACATGTAGTCAACAACGAGCGAAGAAATAGGCTATGGTCTCATTAAGAGCCCATTCTGATACTTTTCTGCTGTGGTTTAAGGAAAACACGAAGAGTCTGCCAGTACAGTTATATCGAATACGCTTCTCTCGACGAGGAGTCCACTGCTTTTATAACTGTCCAACCGGGCCGCTATACCATATAATTTATTTCGACATTTAATTGGGTTTCTCTATGAAAATGTTTTGGCATATTTACTCGTAGTTTAAATTGGCAGATTACAGCAAAAGTAAAAAAAATAAAAGTAGAGGAAATATAAAATAAAAGATGTCCAGCGTGAGAGTAGCCGAAAACGTTTCAATGTAAAAATTTCCCTGGTTCCCCAAGGAAGTGTTATAGTGTCGTTATGATTTTCAGTATGCATAAATGAACTAGTGGATAATATCGGAATCTCCATGAGGCTGTTCACAGACGGTTCAGTTGACGATAGAAAGCTAACAATTCCAGAAGATTGTAGCAAAATGCATGAAGACTTATGCACCTACGTAGTGCTCGGAGTGATAATTGACGCTGAGCGTAAATAAATGGAACGTACTGGTCCAAAATCGACTAAGGCATCTTAATGGCTGATTATCCTGTTGGTGGAAAATCATTGGAAACTGCAAAAACTGTAAAATATCTTGGAGTAATAATCCAGAGCGACCTAAAATGTAGTGATCACATTAAACCTTTTGAACAAAAGCAGATTGCCAGGTTGAGATAAACTGGAAGAATCTGAAGGAAATGTAATTCATTCATGAAAAAAGTGACTTAGCAAACACTTCTAACATTGATTCTTTAATATCACTCGTGAGTGTGGGACCCATATGAGATTAGATCAGTAGAGAAGATAGAGAACACCCATCGAAGACAATCACATTTCGTCACGGGATCATTTAGCGAAAGTGAGAGCGTTACGAAGGCGCTCAACAAAATCCAATGGCAGATGCTATGAAACAGGCTTTGAGCATCGCGAAGAAGTTTAGTGCTGAACGTTCCAAATAGCGTTGGGCGGCATTTAGTTCCTCCAATATACGTCTCCTGAAATGACCAAGATGTGAAACTCAGAGAAATTACGGCTCATACGAAGGTTTATCGGCAGTCGTTCTACCCAAGAGCTATTCTTCGCTAATGTATCACAGAAGAGTTAGGGGAAGGGAGCGGGCGGAATAGTACCAGAAGGACCCTTCGTCACATTCTGTAAGGTGGCTTCCAGAACATGTATGTAAATGTAGGTATTGCAGTACAAATCCAAATCATTAACACATGGACTTTATGGTCGTTTATATTATAGTCGCCTTCACGAAAGTAGACTACTCAAGATCGCCACTTACGTCTCACCCTGCTCTGCCAATGGCCTTGCACTGTTGCCGTGTCAGGTGCGGGATTGTCTGGCGTCCCTAACTACGTAACTGTAACACAAAATTGAATATGACGACTCAGAAACGTACGTTCTTCTCATTCTAAATAACATCGGTTTTAAGTACAGATAATGTGATGATGGACGCAAATGTCTCGTGGAACGGAAGGGTATTGGCATTCTAGAGTTACGTTTTTTTCAGATAATGCATTTATTGCACATGGGGGACAGTTGACCTGTGGTTTATCTGGACCAAACTTTGGAATCACCAAACCATGTCAACAAATATATTTAGGGAAATGGTGGCCCAAAAATGTCTTTAAGCACTTTTGTATACCGAATATCGGCGTTTTGCGACATTTTTATAGTGATGAAGAATGTATGAGCTGCAAACAATACTTTTGGGCTGTAGGGAATATTCTCAGTCGTATTAATGCGAGCCATCGGAACAAGAATCCTGGCGGCGGCATGCAAGTTCTGACCCACTGCTGCGCACAGAGTGTCTCTCAAGGAAATCTGTTATGGGTTACACGATACAGTAATGATGTCTTAGGTTTTAACAAATTTTATTTTATAACTTTCTTGACAGCTTTCTCGCTGGACTCTTTTAAGAGGTCCAACAGAACGAAAATTCATCAGCTATGACTTTTTCGTTGCTCACGTGAAGGAATTTCACGCCTCTTACGGACCTCGCTTTTATTTCGCGAAACCTCTACGTTCTCACGATACAATGTATTCATCACATGCATATATAAACCTTGAGATTGCTCTTTTTTTTATTCAAATATATTAGTTTTGCTGGCTGTTCTCACAAGTAAAGTAAAAAAAAATATATATATTTCTAGAAAATTTCTTGTAACATTAGTCTTTATTTTTTCATAACGAAGGACATTAATTTTCCTTCGGAAAGTACTGAATGACGTTTTAGACTAAAAATAGAGATGTATGACGTTTTTTCCGGATTTTTTAGAATATCTGAAATTATCACTAACTGCCAATGCCGTAAGGAAGTGAGAGGACATTATTCTACTTATTTTCGTGACGGCAGCTACAGTAAACTTCGTGTCGTATGGAGGCTCTACATATCTGAAAGCCGCCGAGAGGCCTCGTGGTGCGCGAGAGGCGCAGAGGAGGCGCTGACGCGTCAGCTCTGCCCTCACCCACCTTGCCTTCAGCGCCGAGCGCTGCCTGCAGCTGGCAGCCGATACTCGCCCGCGCTACACACTGGGTCAGCGACACGAGGAGCGAGAGAACCGTGTGATCGCCGGATGCTCTCAGTTGTACCCTCGTCGACATATCCAAAGAACAGAAGCTACACCTCACATGTTTTGGTTGACATGTGTGTCGTAATTCTCAGATGTTCGGAAATAGGTATTTTCTTCTGTTGTCGTGTCTCTGGCATTCTGAGCATTCTCAGAAACACCATTTTAATCATGTGAAGTCTGTTCGTCATTCGACTGTTGAAACTTTAATAGAGGCAACTATTTATTTGCCACTTATAGGAAATACATTCATGTTTCTAAATTTTACTGTCCTTCAAAGTAGTCACCAACATTGTGTGTAATACGTTCCCAGCGATATGTAAGTCGCAGAATACCCTTGGCAGCGCTAGTTCTGTAGCTCGTTCTAGTGGAGCGGTCTACTAACAGACGAATCTCTGTAACAGCTCTGAAGCGAATGCCGTGAAGTGCTACCTTCAATGTAGGAATCAAATTGAAGTCACAAGGACTGAGTACCAAGGAATGGATGGTGCAGCACTTACCAACCTCATCAATCCAATAAATCAGTCACAACTTGCGCCATATGCGCCCGAGCATTGTCTTACAGAATGATGGGCGAATCCTGTAGAAAGTATCTCCTCTTCTTTCTCTGAGCTGGCCGTGAACTGTGTTCCAAAAATGAACAGGTCAAGGAAATAAGTGATGACACTTTCTGCCGGACCCGCCTGTCGTTTTGCAGGTCAATGCTCTGGCGCATACGTCGCAAGTTGTGAATGAGTTGTTTGCTCGATGGGTCTGCGAAGTGCTAAACCACCCATCACACTCGCAGGACTTCAGCTTGCTTCCTAAATTGATGGGAGAACTTGACAGCATTCGCTTCAGGATTTTTACAGAGATCCTTCAGGCAATAGACCACTCCAGTCGAAATATCAACACAACTGGTGCTGCTAACAACATCCTACGACTTCCACATAGCTGACATCGGGTTATAGAGAGTGCTGGTGACTACTATGAAGGTCAGTAAAAATATGAAACATATATGTATTTCGAATAAGCTGTAAACAAATCGTTGTCACTATTAAAGTTCCAACCCTCGTAATTTGATATTTCGCATATTTCCAAATTTTCATTAATCTCATAGTTTCTTTACACACTAGCAGTAAGTTCCTTCTAACGCATAAAACTGTTTTTTACTAGTCAACACAGATAGAAGGAAATATGTGTTTCTTGAAGTTTTTCCGGCGATACGAATTTTCCTTCAATTCTCTGCCAGCGACTCACCTTGAAGATGGCTGCAATTTTGTCAGCCGAAATATCGGAGCACGAAATAGTACTATCCCATATGCATGCTCGAAAGTAGATGGAATAAAACGATCCATTTTTTATTATGAGAAACTGCCATTTCCTTGATTTTCAAAGCTGCTGAAAAATGTTTAATTTTTTTTCTAGCAACCAGCTTTATTGTTTGCCTTCAGAATCTAACGTTGTCACTACACAATCTAGATATCACTTACACTCCTACAATTGAAAACGTTCCCGTTTATTATGGGGGGAAGGGTACTCTATCTGCATTTTTCAGCGCCGGCCGGAGTGGCCGAGCGGTTCTAGGCGCGTCAGTCTGGAACAGCGCGACCATGCCTCGGGCATGGATGTGTGTGATGTCCTTAAGTTAGTTAGGTTTAAGTAGTTCTAAGTTCTAGGGGACTGATGACCTCAAAAGTTAAGTTCCATGGTGCTCAGAACCATTTGAACCAGTGGAACCATTTTTCAGCTTCATGTGGACAAAATACATATGCGTTTCATTTCCAGCACTCCTTCAAAAAAATAGGCGATTTACCTAAAAAGGAATGAATGAGGAACATAAACTACCGACAAATCTTTAAAATCAGCCGTATGTAAAGATCCCAACCAATGGGACACTTAAAAATAAAAGACTTAAATAGGCTACCCCATCAGATTCAACGCTCTTAAAAAATAAGTTTACTAGCTCCAACTGGAAAAACCAAACAGAAAAGACATGGCGGAATTAGGATTGCCAAATTTACAGGACTGAGATGCAGCCAGGAGAGTCGCACAAACAAGGGGTTACGAGGAAGAATACAGAAGGAGCAAACAACAGATACGGACGGAGCAACGGAAATACAATCAGTTGTAGCAAGACTTCCTCGTGCGAAATGTGTTACTGGGACAAACCCTATGTCACGTGTCATACACTCGCGCAAGCAAAGCATGTACCTTCAGAGGAACATTACACTGCTGGAAAACACTATGGTTGTGTGAAATTATTTCTTTTGATGCTACTTACGCAAAAATTCCTAAAATATATATAATAGCGACCGCACGGTTCTAATCATTTAGTATATAATAGTAATAGGACTCACACTGAAACATGCTCGTTACAGAGCAAAACTGAAATGAATGCCATGTTATAACAGGACAGTATAATCATGCAGATATACGGTGAATATATATAAAACAATTGATCGTATGACTTTCTCCCATTGGACCATAGTCCATGTTTTATGGCTTCGACATCATATTTCCCTGTTACGGGCTTTTGAATCACTGGTGAGTAGTTTAGAAAATCCAGTTCGTCTTGCAGTTCCCAACGTATGGAGTTTCTTTCGAACTGTTTTGGTGCTGCGAGAGTTCGCGACTGTGATATCCAGCTCTGCAGTGAATTTTGCAGCTGTTGTCCTCTTTCTCGTCACAATATCGTCAATGGCCGTCTGTCACGAGTACTCAACATCCACTTTCGTCCGCGTTGTGACTTAGCGGATGATGTTTATCCACTTTCCCTGTATGCGGTATAAATATTCGATACAGTGTGTCTTGAAACACCAAACGCTTACGTTGTGTTACGGAAACGCTCACCATATGAGCACCAGCACCATTACCACGTTCGAATTAACTTAACTCGGACATAATGCATTCACAGTTTCACAGAACACTGCTCTCACCAACACTGAGAATGGCATCGTATTGGGGACATTTCAAAGGTGTACACAGCCGAACCTGTAAGCTTGGCTAGAATCTGAATTTATGTACAACCATACATTTCTCGTCGTGTTTCCATATTTTTGTCCAATCCTGTAGACTCCGTTCATAATTTATTGGTTATGAACTGTATATTAACTGAAAAAGTAGGAAGTCGAGGAGATTGGCCCGGATAGGTTGATAGAACCAGATGTTGAGAATTTCAAAGGCAGTAACAGATAACGGATGACTGAAACAGGAAAACTGACTGTAGTAGAAGAAGACTAGTTAGCTTTGAGGTATGAAATAGTGAAGGCAGCAGAGTATCAAATAGATAAAATGACAAGTCCTGGTACAAGTCCTTGCATATCACAGGAGACATTGAATTTAATTGCTGAAAGGAGAAAATATAAAAATACAGAAAATGAAGAAAGCGATTACAAATGTCTGAATATTAGCCTGACTGAAAGTGGAAAATGGATAAACAGGAATGGCTAGAGCACAAAGGTAAGAAGAAGCATTTATAACGAGAGGAATGAGAGAGAGCGCCTAGGAACATTAAAGAGGCGTTTGAAGAAATGAGAGGCAGCAGTATGAATTTCAAGAACGTAGATGGCAAGCCAATACAAAGCAAAGAAGAGAAAGCTGAAAGGTAGAAGAAATATAGACAGGCGCCATAAAGGGAATTGAAGAGGGTATTACAGAAAGGAAAGAGGAAGTAGATGAAGATGAGATGGGAGATATGATACTGCAAGAAGAATTTGACAGAGCACTCAAAGTCCCAAGCCGAAACAAGACCCCTGGAGCAGACGACATTCTCTCAGAACTGCTGATATTCTTGGGAGAGACAGTTGTGACAAAACTATTCCACCGGGTTTTTAAGATATATGAGACTGGGGGAAATGCCCTCACACTTAAAGAAGAATTCCAATTATAAAGAAATCAGGTGCTGACAAGTGTGAATATTACCAAACTATCTGTTTAATAAGTCATGGTTGCAAAGTACTACACAAGAATTATTTATTAAAGAATAGATAAAACCGGTAGGAGCCGACCTCAGGGTGGATCAGTGTGGGTTCCGGAGAAATGTTGGAACACATATGGCAATACTGATCTCAGAGCTTACCTTTGAAGATAGGTTAAAGAAATACGAAGCTACATTCATAGCTTTTAAAGATTCAGAGAAAGCTATGGACAATCTTGATTGGAATACACTCTTTGAAATACAGAAGGTAGCAGGCGTAATATACGGGGAGCGAAATATTATATACAACTTGTACAAAAATCAGAAGGAAATCATAAGAATCAAAGGACATGGAACGGAAGTAGAGGTTGAGAGGGCAGTGAGAAATGTTTGTATGCTATTCCTGATGTTATTCAATATGTACATTGAGCAAGAAATGAAGGGAGCCTAAGAAAAAACTTGAAAAGAGATTAAAGTTCAAGAAGAAGAAATAAAAATATTGAAGTTCGCTGATGACACTTTAATTCTGTCAGACAGCGAAGGACTTTGAAGTTCAGTTGAACGGAATTAACGGAATTGACACTGCCTTGAAAGGAGGTTAAAAGGAGAACATTAACAAATGCAAAATAAGGGTAATGGATTGTAACCTAATTAAATAGGGTGTTGTTGACGGAATTAGATTAGGAAATGTGACACTAAAAGTAGTAGATAAGTTTTGCTATTTGTGCAGCAAAATAAAATGTAGACTGGCAATGACAAGAAAATAGTTTCTAATGCAGAGAAATTTGTTAACGTCGAATAAAACTTAAGCATTAGGAATTCGTTTATGAAGGTATTTGTCTGAGTGCATCCTTGTACGGAAGAGAACTGGGGGTGGAGGAGATTAATGTGTAACATACCGTCGACAACGATGTCATTAGAGACAGAGCACATGCCTGGATTAGGAAAGGATGGGGAACGAAATCGGCCGAGCCATTTCTAACGAACCATCCCGGCATTTGCTTGAAGCGATTTAGGGAAATCGCGTAAAACCTAAATCAGTATGGCCGGACGCGGGTTTCAGCCGTCGTCCTCCCAAATGCGACTCCAGTGTGCCACCTCGCTCGTTTTATACAGAAGTAAACGTGGACGCTACGCAGCTCAGACAAGAAGAGAGTAGAAGCTTTTAAAATGTGGTGCTACAAAAGAATGCTAAAGATTAGAAGGGTAGATCGTGCAACTTATAAGGGGATACTGGATGGAATGGCGGAGAAAAGAAATTTGTCGCGTAACTTGAAGAAGAAGAGACTGGGTGATGGGACATTTTCTGAGACATCAAGGAGTCGTCAGTTTAGAATTGGAGGGAGATGTGGGGTGTAAAAATTGCAGAGGAATACCAAGAGACGAATCCAGTAAACAAATTCAAAAGGATGTGGGTTGCAGTAGTTTTTCGGACATGAAGAACCGGATAGAGTAGCGTAGAAAGCTGCATCAAACCAGTCTTTGGGCTGAAGAACACAACAACAATGTATGGGAGCTATCAGAACGCTCTACATCGTTTGCTGGAGAATGTCACTTTATAAATACGACATGTAATGTGGGTGATGCATTACGGAGCAACGTGTCTCTTATACATAATTATTCAACAGCACGTCGACAACATCTTTTCCAGGGAATAAATAGGACGAGGAGGATCTTGTGCCTAACCATCTCTGTCATCCACTTGTTTTTTACTTTTAGGGGTGTTTGAAAAGTGTTGTGTATGCCGGGCAGGTTGCTGATCTGAAGTCGCTTGGACAGCGTGTCAGCGTAGTCGGTGACGCTTTTCGGTTACAGCCAGGAACATTTGAAAGAAAGAGGCAATCGATGATGCAACTTGTGAACTCCTGCATTGCACTCAATGGCGGACGCATTAAACAACTCTTCTAACATGGAAGAAATTAATACTGTGTACTAAGTAATCTAATGTACCAGTATTAAGTGATTTTTTGAAGACTTATCGACCATTTCTGTAGATACATTGCTATACTCTTTTGTTGATTTCTTTGTAAGTAATCATCTCATGGTACATGCCCTTATACTTAAAACGCACCCTGCATACATGATTATGATTACGTTTATGACCACAGGAACACACAATCACTTATTCGCGGTCGTTATCAACGTTTTGATAAGGTAAAAGGCCGTCATCAACTTGATGATTGGTTTCAACCCATAGATATTTACTACGTTTGGTTCTATTGAAGATGGTATGCTCCCGCATTCGTCTGACATTTCTAACTGATTTACTCAGCCCGTTACAGGGGAATCTACAGTTTAATGTGGACTCAGAATCACGCGCTGCCTGGTCGTATTCACATTAACAGATCACTAGCAAACATAAAGGGCTTAAATTTATGGAATGTTTTGAGGACTGCGCCGGTAATGTAAATTTACGAAATATTTTATACTGCTTCAGTCACTTTACTAATATTTAGTTAGCACGAAGCATTTCGGCAGGATGCTGCCATCATGAGGTGCACATGAAACTAGAATGCATGTGATGATGGCAGCATGCTGCTGAGACAAGTCGTGCTAATTAAATACACTCCTGGAAATTGAAATAAGAACACCGTGAATTCATTGTCCCAGGAAGGGGAAACTTTATTGACACATTCCTGGGGTCAGATACATCACATGATCACACTGACAGAACCACAGGCACATAGACACAGGCAACAGAGCATGCACAATGTCGGCACTAGTACAGTGTATATCCACCTTTCGCAGCAATGCAGGCTGCTATTCTCCCATGGAGACGATCGTAGAGATGCTGGATGTAGTCCTGTGGAACGGCTTGCCATGCCATTTCCACCTGGCGCCTCAGTTGGACCAGCGTTCGTGCTGGACGTGCAGACCGCGTGAGACGACGCTTCATCCAGTCCCAAACATGCTCAATGGGGGACAGATCCGGAGATCTTGCTGGCCAGGGTAGTTGACTTACACCTTCTAGAGCACGTTGGGTGGCACGGGATACATGCGGACGTGCACTGTCCTGTTGGAACAGCAAGTTCCCTTGCCGGTCTAGGAATGGTAGAACGATGGGTTCGATGACGGTTTGGATGTACCGTGCACTATTCAGTGTCCCCTCGACGATCACCAGTGGTGTACGGCCAGTGTAGGAGATCGCTCCCCACACCATGATGCCGGGTGTTGGCCCTGTGTGCCTCGGTCGTATGCAGTCCTGATTGTGGCGCTCACCTGCACGGCGCCAAACACGCATACGACCATCATTGGCACCAAGGCAGAAGCGACTCTCATCGCTGAAGACGACACGTCTCCATTCGTCCCTCCATTCACGCCTGTCGCGACACCACTGGAGGCGGGCTGCACGATGTTGGGGCGTGAGCGGAAGACGGCCTAACGGTGTGCGGGACCGTAGCCCAGCTTCATGGAGACGGTTGCGAACGGTCCTCGCCGATACCCCAGGAGCAACAGTGTCCCTAATTTGCTGGGAAGTGGCGGTGCGGTCCCCTACGGCACTGCGTAGGATCCTACGGTCTTGGCGTGCATCCGTGCGTCGCTGCGGTCCGGTCCCAGGTCGACGGGCACGTGCACCTTCCGCCGACCACTGGCGACAACGTCGATGTACTGTGGAGACCTCACGCCCCACGTGTTGAGCAATTCGGCGGTACGTCCACCCGGCCTCCCGCATGCGCACTATACGCCCTCGCTCAAAGTCCGTCAACTGCACATACGGTTCACGTCCACGCTGTCGCGGCATGCTACCAGTGTTAAAGACTGCGATGGAGCTCCGTATGCCACGGCAAACTGGCTGACACTGACGGCGGCGGTGCACAAATGCTGCGCAGCTAGCGCCATTCGACGGCCAACACCGCGGTTCCTGGTGTGTCCGCTGTGCCGTGCGTGTGATCATTGCTTGTACAGCCCTCTCGCAGTGTCCGGAGCAAGTATGGTGGGTCTGACACACCGGTGTCAATGTGTTCTTTTTTCCATTTCCAGGAGTGTATTAGTAAAAAGTGACTGAAGCAAGATAAATTATTCCATAAACATAAAAGGAACGATTCGTGACAAAAAGTTTATCTCAGACGATAAGGAGTTGAGGTTCGGACATTTGGATTTGCGGTATGACACGCACCCACTCTGCCGAGCAACATAAACAGTTTTATGGATAATAAAAAACTAAATTTGTAACTAATACATATCCATACGCATAAACTTTGAGTGCTGGATAAAGTTACGTTGAATGTTGTTCAGTGTCATGTACAATATATAATGGGTTTCGTGCCTTATGATTTGCAGGCTGTTGTGGCATAATGGATCTACCATATGCGATGTTACCAAAGATGTCTTGTTGTCCTCCATAATCTGACCCCCAAACACGTTTTCTTTGACAGGGTTTAATGAAAAATAATTTTAAAATAATATAAAGATAGAATAACCAACAAAATTAAAACTCTGGTCATTTTCCTGACTGTTGCTCATGAGAATCTCTCTATCTCTCTCTCTCTCTCTCTCCTCTTACTGTTTCTCTCCCTCTCTCTCTCTCTCTCACACACACACACATACACCTACATCTCTGCTCCAAAAGCCACTTTACGGTGTTTGGCGGGTTGCCATTATCATTCCCCACCTCCCCCTGCCCCACTTTCCCTGTTCTGTTTCCGAATGGTGCGTGGGAAGAACAAGTGTCGATAAGCCTCCACGCGAGCTCTAATTTCAGTGATTTTCTCGTCGTGGTTAATTCGTGAAACATATGTGGGAGGACATAACATGCTGCCCGAGACCCCTTAGAACATACGCTCCCGAAATCTCAACAGTAAAGATCTTCTTTATGCGCAGCACCTCTCTCTCTCTCTCTCTTTCTCTTTCCCGTTTCTTTCTCTCTCCCACCGTTTTTAGGGCTCCGTGCCTCAGTCGGTAAAAACGGAACCCTTATAGAATAGCTTTGTTGTTCATCTGTGTCCGACTATTACAAACTCTTTTTCTGAGAAACAGGTAGAGGTATGAAGATGAAATTCGTGTCACATACTGTAGTCTATGATACCTTTGGGGTGTAAAAAAGAGAGATTTTAAGTCAACGCAATCGAACGATACGGCCGTTTATGTCACCTCTTATATACTCACAAACTCACTCATCGAAACTTACAGCGTACTTCACGTTGGACTATAATAATGAAATTTGACAAAAAGGATGGTTTTCACAGTACAACCAAGGAGAAAATCTGAAAGCTGGAAATCTGTAACTATATCAGACGAAAACAATTTCATTTCTTCTCTGACGGTTCGTCTGTCAAAACCACTTTTTCTCAGGAACGGATAGACGTATCAAGTTGAAATTTATGTCTCAGCCTAAGGTCTGTGTTCCCTTGGCGGTATAATAAACGTTAACTTCTAAGTCAATGCAATAAAAAGGTAAGGTTATGTATGTCACACATTTTGAAACTCGCAAACTCGCTCAACAAATCTTACAGGCTGGCCGGTGTGGCCGAGCGGTTCTAGGCGCTACAGTCTGGAACCGCGCGACCGCTACGGTCGCAGGTTCGAATCCTGCCTCGGGCATGGATGTGTGTGCTGTCCTTAGGTTAGTTAGGTTTAAGTAGTTCTAAATTCTAGGGGACTGATGACCTCAGAAGTTAAGTCCCATAGTGCTCAGAGCCATTTGAACCAAATCCTACATGGTACTCCCCGTTGATATACGACAAATAAATATGGCAAAAAGGATTGTTTCATAGCATAACCGAAGGAAAGAAAAACCGAAAAGTATAAATTCGTAATTATGTTGCACGAAAAACAATATTTCGTTTGTCAACTGTTATCCAACGTCAAACTTGATATTAAAACAGTCAGTAGCGCTCCATTCAAGCTGACTGGATCGTGAGGGTAAAAGTCAAACGTCAAGCAACGACGGAATTTTTACTATATGCCGCATTTTGGAATTTAGCCATCATGAAATATCGAGGAGAGATTTTTGCACTTAGATATGGCGTTTCAAAATGAAAGTGATACAAACATTGGAAGACTACTTGTTTCACATACAATTTCAAACGCCATATCCACGTGCAGTAATCGCTCCTGGATAACTGATGATGGATAAATCCTGAAATGCGTCTTGTGAACAATAAAGTCGTTCCTCGCCTTATGTTTGACTTTTACCATTGCGACCCAGTCAGCCCAAATATAGAACTGCTGATTCCTATAATAATGATCGCCTGCCTCCTGCATGATTTTATGTCACATTTGTATAATTGAAATAAAACGTTCTCGAAAATCTTGGAATCGCTGGAACTGATATCTTGTCATTATCAGTGCTAATAAAAGGCAAAAATGGTAGAGATTCTCGATTCCCAGGTTGGATGAACTACACTACTGGCCATTAAAATAGCTACACCACGAAGATGACGTGCTACAGACGCGTAACTAACCAACAGGAAGAAGATGCTGTGATATAAAAATGATTAGCTTTTCAGAGCATTCACACAAGGTTGGCGCCGGTAGCGACACCTACAACGTGCTGACATGAGGAAAGTTTCCAACCGATTTCTCATACACAAACAACAGTTGACCGGCGTTGCCTGGTGAAACGTTGTTGTGAGGCCTCGTGTAAGGAGGAGAAATGCGTACCATCACGTTTCCGACTTTGATACTGGTCGGATTGTAGCCTATCGCGATTGTGGTTTATCGTGCCGCAACATTGCTGCTCGCGTTGGTCGAGATCCAATGACTGTTAGCAGAATATTGAATCGGTGGGTTCAGGAGGGTAATACGGAACGCCGTGCTGCATCCCAACGGCCTCGTATCACTAGCATTCAGGATGACAGGCATCTTATCCGAATGGCTGTAACGGATCGTGCAGCCACGTCTCGATCCCTGAGTCAAGAGATGGGGACGTTTGCAAGGCAACAGCCATCTGCACGAACAGTTCGGCGACGTTTGCAGCAGCATGGACTATCAGCTCGGAGACCATGGCTGCGGTTACCCTTGATGCTGCATCACAGACAGGAGCGCCTGCGATGGTGTACTCAACGACGAACTTGAGTGCACGAATGGCAAAACGTCATTTTTTCGGATGAATCCAGGTTCTGTTTACAGCATCATGATGGTCGCATCCGTGTTTGGCGACATCGCAGTGAACGCTGGAAGCGTGCATTCGTAATCGCCATACTGCCGTATCACCCGGCGTGATGTTATGCGGTGCTATTGGTTACACGTCTCGGTCACCTCTTGTTCGCATTGACGGCTCTTTGAACAGTGGACGCTACATTTCAGATGTGTTACGACCGTGGCTGTACCCTTCATTCGATCGCTGCAGAACCCCACATTTCAGCAGGATAATGCACGACCGCATGTTGCAGGTTCTGTACGGGCCTTTCTGGATACAGAAAATGTTAGACTGCTGCCCTGGCCAGCACATTCTCGAGATCTCTCACCAATTGAAAACGTCTGGTCAAAGGTGGCCGAGCAACTGACTCGTCACAAAACGCCAGTCACTACTCTTGAAGAACTGTGGTATCGTGTTGAAGCTACATGGGCAGCTGTACCTGTACACGCCATCAAAGCTCTGTTTGACTCAATGCCCAGGCGTATCAAGGCCGTTATTACGGCTAGAGGTGGTTGTTCCGGGTACTGATTTCTCAGGATGTGTGCACCCATATTGCGTGAAAATGTTATCACATGTCAGTTCTAGTATAATATATTCGTCCAATAAATACCCGGTTATCATCTGCATTTCTTCTTGGTGTATCAGTTTTAATGGCCAGTAGTGTAGATGTACATAATTAAGTCTGTTCGGAACCCTCAGTGCGCGAGTGCTCACCACGCCTGGCCAGTTTTTCCTCAGAACTGGCGGTAATCAATGGCTGGAAAGATGGGAAAGAGACGTGCAGCGATGACTTAGTTTCACAGCGCCATACCGAGGAGTTTCACTCCTGCTCCGGGGACAGGGGCGACGGCGGTGTGGAGCGCCGACACCTCCCCGCGGTCTGCGGTAGGCTCATCGGCGCTGACAGCCGCTAAAAGCCGCATATTTGCCTGGGGTGCGGGGCGCGGCAGGCGGTTCCAGGAGGAGCGTTTCTGCCAGTCCACCAGGGGGCTTTCGCCTGCTTCCAAAAGGTAACCGCCGTATCGGTCCATTAGAGGGTTTCCTCAGAAGCTGCTTCCTTACCACACACGTTTTGATACATTCTACGAGTAGTACCGCCATAAGACAACGAGAATGCGTGAGGGAGTATATCAGTAGGTGCATACTATTCACTAACAAGGTAAAGCCCGGGCGTTCATTTATTTCATTCGAAAAATCTATCAGTAAATAACACGTGGAAAGAAGATATTTTTGTCATTCTTTCTTTCTACATTTTGACCACTTAAGAAGCGAGTTTCAACTAGAAGGTTTCCTACGTTTTTACAAGGTTTACATGCTTTATAGTTTGTTGTCCTTTCAAAATAATTCACTTTTTCCGATCATCTGATAATATTCTGCCAGTATCGCCTTTAAACTTGTCCGTGAGTAGACGGTTTGTTATGGCTTCTTCCTAGATATTCATTTATTACATTTATTTCCTAGTTACTTCTGACCAGCTGATTCCTCCATCTTTGAATTAATAACGTTGAGTATTCTTTTGCAGAGTCTATTATTATACATCCTACTTATGTCTACATATAATTTCTAGTGTGTCTTTCGTACTGCCTTTCTGATCCGACCGACTTGCATCTTCTAACAACCCTACCACAACAAAGGTCAAAAATTAATTATGACTGTAGTGTTGCTCACGCTGCTAAACATGTCATTTTCGGGCAACAACGAAGTTATATTATGTAGCAGGTCTCATTAGAGCACAGTTAATAGTCATTTCTTGAAATAATGGATAAACTATGCACTCATCTTTTCGTGTTTCTCACGCTGGTCTCGTTGTGAACTCATGGCTCAATCGTTGAAAATTTAGGTAGTGATGATTCCAAGCTCGGATGCAAAGAGGCATAGGTGTTATTCTGCGATATTCAAAAGTTTCATAGATATTTCATAAACCATTCTTGAAGATTAAACTTTTGCAAGTGTGGACAATGGTGATGTAAAAAAGTAATCAGCACTCCGAATTTAAGGTAAACTTCTTTTTTATTACTTTTGTTGCAAAATCACGTAACTCGTTCCAAAACATCACTTCACAATATAAAACATACTTGAAAATATCTTCCTCACTGTTAAAGTTCACATTTCATAAACTGACTACAATTTGCGTTTTTTTAACATGACGACCAAAGCTTGACTCTCTAATAACCGCTTAAGCGCCCAAAAATCAGAGTTACAAGTACGTCAAAGATCATAGTGACAAAAGAAAGAATACACAAAAGAATAATATCATTTCAATATATACATATCGATGTATCGAAGTACCTCTACATTAATGAAATCAAATCTGAATGTTGTCACAGAAATATGTTAACTATTTTACAGAAACACTGTAGAATGTTGCTGGTATCGAGAGGTTGAAGTGAGGTGCCGTAATGGTTACGTAATTCAAGTACCATTACAATGTGAAGGTCTGATGCTCTCCCCTTCATCCAAATTTCATATTCCTGACTGGACCACATATTTTCCTGAGACTTTCCGCTCCTCTTTTCCAATTTCTGAAAATTCAGAGTGTTATGAAACTGAAGGAAGGAAGATTAGGCTTTAATTTTCCTTCGATAACGAGGCCGTTAGTGATGGTAGAAGGTTTGGTTGTTTCAAGGATGAGGAAGGAAATCGGTTGTGCGCTTTCGATGGAACCATCCAGGCATATACCTGGAACGATTTGGGGAAAACGCAAATCAGGATAGGCAGGACGTGGATTTTAACCGTCTCCTTTAAAACACTAGTCCAGTATGTTTGTCACTGCCATACCTCGCTCGGCGCTCTCTATGGCTATCGTTGCTGATGTGTGTAGTGCTTCAGACGAAACAACGGCAATTTCGCATTGCGTGGTATTAATCTTTTGTAACATATTTGAAGGATGGTACCTGTAAAATGATTTTGCGTCTAGAATTTCCGATGTGCAGAATTTTAATCTATTTCTCCCATTCTCTTATAACTTTGACGAGAATTATGATATGCAGCAGAGGAGGGGACGCATATCCTTGCCCACACACGTACGAGTCTCAAAACGCTCAGAAATTTCACCGAGAAGTTTCACTTTGCTGTTATATTTGTAAAAGTCTGCTAGTTTAGTTCTTTGCTAATCTTGTCCGCTCTGAACTCTTCCAGAGTGTCAAAGACTGTACGTCCATCAACAGGTTTCTAGGCTATTTGAAGTCCATGAAGGTGGTAACTGTGCTTACACATCGGCGATCCTCTGAATCGTCCTCAGGTTCCATATGTATTCTAACGATGATCCAAGCCTCGTGAATCCAAAAATCAGATGGTCACTCGGCTGTTATAGTTCACATACTTTTTCCAATATTATTTCTTTTAAAATGGTGTGTAAATTGTTGCACGTCTGTAGATATATTTGCACAAGTGAGTGCAAACATTATGACCACCAGCTTAATAGCGTACAGGTCCGTGTTTTGGAGCGCAGTACAACACAGATTCCGCTTCGCATGTTTTCTACAAGTCACTGATAGGTTTACGGAGGTATGTGGCACCAGATGTCTAAGCCATGTTTCACTTCTGGGACGTAAAACTCGGCTACAAGTTTTCTTCACTACACTTCTAATCAAATCAGTGAATATGGAACGTAGGGCACTTGTACGTTATGCAACATCTACACTATTGAACGTTCCAAATAAGCCACTACAACTGTAGCTTAAGAGAAACCACTTAGAAGCGACAATAAAACGTCAAAATCAGTAACACTATTTCCCGACACACAAGAAACCAATTCCACGGTTATTGCTACATCGGAGATACAGACGGCAAAGAATATTATCACATTCGCTTTTTTAAACATATTAATCACAGTCATAGAAATATTCGTGTAGTAGGTAGTCAAGTGGAACGTAAGAATTTAGGTATCATTCGTCTCCATACGAAATTTTTATATATCAAGAAAGAGCCTGTCATAACAGGACCAGACAACAACAGAAATATATGCTTCTTACGCATGAAATATGTTATTTCTCTCGCTTTCAGCAGAGTAAACTGTGCTTATACACATATTCGAAAGTATTGCTTCATGAGTAAGTTGTAGGTTATTTCACTGTATCAGTGAGATTCGGCTCTTTGTACATTTCTTTCTCGATCACTCATGTCTCTTAATAATTTTAGTAGTACTAGGAACACAAAATACACTCCTGGAAATGGAAAAAAGAACACATTGACACCGGTGTGTCAGACCCACCATACTTGCTCCGGACACTGCGAGAGGGCTGTACAAGCAATGATCACACGCACGGCACAGCGGACACACCAGGAACCGCGGTGTTGGCCGTCGAATGGCGCTAGCTGCGCAGCATTTGTGCACCGCCGCCGTCAGTGTCAGCCAGTTTGCCGTGGCATACGGAACTCCATCGCAGTCTTTAACACTGGTAGCATGCCGCGACAGCGTGGACGTGAACCGTATGTGCAGTTGACGGACTTTGAGCGAGGGCGTATAGTGGGCATGCGGGAGGCCGGGTGGACGTACCGCCGAATTGCTCAACACGTGGGGCGTGAGGTCTCCACAGTACATCGATATGGTCGCCAGTGGTCGGCGGAAGGTGCACGTGCCCGTCGACCTGGGACCGGACCGCAGCGACGCACGGATGCACGCCAAGACCGTAGGATCCTACGCAGTGCCGTAGGGGACCGCACCGCCACTTCCCAGCAAATTAGGGATACTGTTGCTCCTGGGGTATCGGCGAGGACCATTCGCAACCGTCTCCATGAAGCTGGGCTACGGTCCCGCACACCGTTAGGCCGTCTTCCGCTCACGCCCCAACATCGTGCAGCCCGCCTCCAGTGGTGTCGCGACAGGCGTGAATGGAGGGACGAATGGAGACGTGTCGTCTTCAGCGATGAGAGTCGCTTCTGCCTTGGTGCCAATGATGGTCGTATGCGTGTTTGGCGCCGTGCAGGTGAGCGCCACAATCAGGACTGCATACGACCGAGGCACACAGGGCCAACACCCGGCATCATGGTGTGGGGAGCGATCTCCTACACTGGCCGTACACCACTGGTGATCGTCGAGGGGACACTGAATAGTGCACGGTACATCCAAACCGTCATCGAACCCATCGTTCTACCATTCCTAGACCGGCAAGGGAACTTGCTGTTCCAACAGGACAATGCACGTCCGCATGTATCCCGTGCCACCCAACGTGCTCTAGAAGGTGTAAGTCAACTATCCTGGCCAGCAAGATCTCCGGATCTGTCCTCCATTGAGCATGTTTGGGACTGGATGAAGCGTCGTCTCACGCGGTCTGCACGTCCAGCACGAACGCTGGTCCAACTGAGGCGCCAGGTGGAAATGGCATGGCAAGCCGTTCCACAGGACTACATCCAGCATCTCTACGATCGTCTCCATGGGAGAATAGCAGCCTGCATTGCTGCGAAAGGTGGATATACACTGTACTAGTGCCGACATTGTGCATGCTCTGTTGCCTGTGTCTATGTGCCTGTGGTTCTGTCAGTGTGATCATGTGATGTATCTGACCCCAGGAATGTGTCAATAAAGTTTCCCCTTCCTGGGACAATGAATTCACGGTGTTCTTATTTCAATTTCCAGGAGTGTATAATAACTATTTCGTTAATTAAACAGAACAATAATTAAAAATAAACGTTAATCTTAAGCTGGCTTTCTCGCTGGTAGGGACGCTAGTGTCGTTCCAAGTGCCAGACGGTTAGCACTTTTCATTGCAGTGAGTGTCGCGACTTAGTACGTTAGACTGATTTAACAGTCAGTTAGAAGGTTAGTTCTGTCGAATGCAGATGAGTTTAAATGTTGTTTGTCTTCTGCAATTTGTTTTTCTCTGTCATTATGGACAGTTTTTTAAATTTAAATACAAGACGTGATATTTGAAACGTATCGTGCTGTTCTAAACACATGCATAGATGAAACTGCAGAACGTATGACGACGCTTTATTGAATTTCGATTTTGCGTGTGCTACTGTGGTAAATCAAGAACGGCCATAGTGTGTTCTATGTTTCAAAATAGTAGCTACTGAAAGCATGGTTGCTAATAAAATGAAACATTTGGAGTGAAATGACAATAGTTTGATAGACAAACTACGAGAATACTTTTCCTGCAAGTTAAAAGAAATGACAAAAAAAAGAAAACTACTCTAAACAAGCAACGATTTCCACAAAGGCTCTTCTTACATTTTGCAAAGCTGCCTATTATGTGGCAAATAGCAAGACGTCTCGCACCACAGCGAAACGCCTCATTCTTACCAGCTGCTCTGGATATGATTCGTATTATGGTAAGTTAATCAGACGCAAAGTCACTGGCAAGTTTGCCTTTTGTCATACAACAATATCAGTTGTCGAATACTCCATTAGGCTAACGATATTAATGATCAGTTGGGTGCAAAAGTGAACGGTAATTGTGAATTTCACTATTCAGTTTGCTGAAGCTACAGACAGCCACAATGGTGCGCATTTAATTTGTTACGTGCGATTTAGTCATGATAAGAAATTTCATGAAAATCTTTCTAGCCGCAGGAAAATAACTCTCGGAACAAACGCAACAGACATCTCTGAGGCACTACGCCCTTTTATGGAAGAAAGCAACATTCATTGGGAATACTGTGTGGGATTCCATACAGATGGAGGTCGTAATACCACTGGCTGTTTCATTGGTTTTCTATCTATGACCCGTAAAGAGGCAACTTATGCTATCTGCACACACTGTTTTCTTTATCGAGAGGCACAAGCATGAAAAAACAGGAGATCTGTCGTTCATGAGATTTATCAATCAATAACTGAAGTAGTAAACTTCATTAAAAGTCAGCCACTTAAGTTTTCAACAAATCTGCATGGTTATAGACGCTGAGAACATTTGCCATGTTCATTACTGAAACTTGCGTTGACTTTCACGTAAAAATGTCTTGAAAAGGGCGTACAAATTCAGGAATTAATTTTCATTTGGGTCAGAATAAACAACCGAATTCCAAGGAATTCGTACTTTGTTTTGAAGCTGCGTATCTATGTGGCATCTTTAAAAAACCCGTACATTGACTGTATTCCTTCAAGGTAAAGAGACCAACAGTCTGCAATTGTGGGACAGAATTTCAACCTTCAGAAAGAAACTACTACTGTGGAAGAAAAAATTGAAAGGTAAAATATATACATTATTCATTTCCCTGCTCTTTACTTGCTTTTAGAAGACAATGGCTTTCGGTTGAGTGACGAAATGAAATTTGTACTTCTGGGCCGTTTAACTGATCTCAGTGATTACTTTCTGAAATACCTGTGGAATGGATGGTTCTCGGTATGGTTGCAGTGTTTTATTTCATGTGTGCAAACTGTAACGCTTGTTTACTTAATATCATTAGCTTTATTTAATAAGATTTCTCGCGGTCTCCTTCAATTGGAGTTTCCGGAGGTGGACCTGCTGGTCAGTTCCATCCAACCGTGCTCCAGTAATCTACATAGAACTTCGTGGACAGGTGCTGAAAGAACGCGTTACTTGTCCTCCACGCTACTTGACTGACGTAAACAAGTTCTGTATTCATACTTTCTTTTGCAACAACACAATTTCGCATACTAAGCTGGTTGACAAATCGTTTGAAACATACTTAGCTTGTGCAAAAGCAAGACAAGAAGTGTATCTTAACATAAGCCAGTTCGAATGCCATTTTTCATGGCGTTCATTGTAACCGTGACCTCTTCGTTCATTTTACTTGTCTACTAAACACCTTCAAAGCATGACCGGAAGGAACAAGCGACACCATACAGCAAGTGGAGACGCTCACTCGCCGTCCCGCCTTGTAGAAGTGATGGGTTCAAGCCGTTCTCCAATCTGCACACAACGTAATATCATCTCCCATAGCGGAATGTTCCGACTCTTACTACTGTATGTCGTGAGAATCTTTCGTCATCAAGGAAGCTTGGAAGTGGGGCATGCCATCATCAAAATATAATGTCACCCTTTACCTGAGTAAAAGTTGATCAACGCAACTGGGTCAAAGGTCCTTTCAGTACAAAATTTCCGTCAGTACTTACCACTGAAGAACAAGAGCAATTGATTAATACTTTATCGGACACCACACTGGAAGCTAAGTTTGTTATCTCACCTCAGTTTGGAGCATGGTGATGCAAGTGTATCGACAAGAAGTAACAACGTTATATGTGTTTTGATACCTTCGGCAGCATCCTACTTAGCCCGCATCTCGTGGTCGTGCGGTAGCGTTCTCGCTTCCCACGCCCGGGTTCCCGGGTTCGATTCCCGGCGGGGTCAGGGATTTTCTCTGCCTCGTGATGGCTGGGCGTTGTGTGATGTCCTTAGGTTAGTTAGGTTTGAGTAGTTCTAAGTTCTAGGGGACTGATGACCATCGAAGTTAAGTCCCATAGTGCTCAGAGCCATTTGAACCATTTGAACCAGCATCCTACTTATGTGGGCTGGTTTTTCAGCATCGGCAGTCATCAACACGAAATGTACACTGAGGTGACAAAAGTCATGGGACATCTAATATCGTGTCTGATTCCATTTTTCCCGGCGCAGAGAAGCAAGTCGACGTGTCACGGACTCAATAAGTCGTTGGAAGTCCTCTGCAGAAATGTTGAGGCATGTTGCCTCTATGGCCCCACGTCGTTGGAAGTGCTCCGAAGGAATACTGAAGTATGCTGCCTCAACAGCCATCCATAACTACGAAAGTGTAGCCGGTGCTGGATTTTGTGGGCGAACTAACCTCTCGATTGTGTCCAATAAATATTTTATGGGATTCATCAAATCTGGGTTTCCAAACCGTTCGCTCGAACTGTCCTGAATGTCCTTCAAACCAGTAGCGAACAATTGTGGCCCGATCACATGGCGCGTTATCACCGATAAAAATTGCATCGTTGTTTGAGAACATGACGTCCTTGAATGGTTACAAATGGTCTGCAAGTAGATGAATATACAGGGAACCCCGTCCATTCCATGTAAACACAGCTCACACCTTTGTGGAGCCATCGCCTGCTCGCACAGTACCTTGTTGACAGCTTGGGTCCATGGTTTCGTGGGGTCTATGACCCTACCATCAACTCTAACCAACTGAAATTGGGACTCAACTGACCAGACCACGGTTTTCCAGTCGTCTGGCAACCAACCGATATGGTTACGAGCCAAGGAGAGCCGCTGCAGGCGATGTCGTGCTGTTAGCAAAGGCACTCGCGTCGTCATTTCCTGCCATAGCCCACTGACGACAAATTTCACCGCACTGTCCTAACGGATACGTTGGTCGTACGCTCCACGTTGGTTTTGCGGCTACTTCACCCACTGTTGATTGTCTGTTAACAGCGACAACTCTACGCAAGAAACGCCGTTGTCTTCAATTGCTAAGTGAAGGTCATCGGCTACTGTGGTGTCCGTGGTGAGAGGTAGTGCCTGAAGTATGGTATTCTCGGCACGCTCTTGACACTGTGGATCTCAGAATATTGAATTTCCTAACGATTTCCGAAAAGGAATGCCCGTGCGTCTAGCTCCAATGAGAATCCCGCGTTCAGAGTCTGATAATTCCGGTCGTGTGGCCACAACCACTTCGGAAACCTTTTCACATGACACCTGAGTACAAGTGACAGCTCCGCCAGCGCATTGCCCTTTATGTACACGGCAATACCGAAATATGTATATGTGGATATCGCTGTTCCATGACTTTGTCAGCTCAGTGCAGGCCGCAAGTGAATGTTGAGAAACAAAAGTGAGTCGCAGTTTCGTATCTTGTGCCGAGATTGGAGGAACTGATGATAGTAATAAGGCGCAGTAACATTACGTGTTATCTAGAATGAAATTTTCACCCTACAGCGGAGTGTGCGCTGATATGAAACTTCCTGGCAGATTAACAGTGTGTGCCGGACAGAGACTCGAACTCGGGACCTTTTGCCTTTCGCGGGCAAGTGCTCTACCGACCTTTTTTTGTGTTTGGTCATTGCGGACGTCACATGACATCCGTTCAAGTTCGTTTGTTGATCCTTCCACTCAGGTTTTTTTATTACAGAGGCCAACGGGCTCTCTCACCGAACACGCTGAGGTACCGCACCGGCACCGACTGAGCTACCCAAGCACGACTCACGCCCCGTCCTCACAGCTTTAATTCCGCCAGTAGAGCACTTGCCCGCGAAAGGCAAAAGGTCCCGAGTTCGAGTCTCGGTTCGGCACACAGTTTTAATCTGCCAGGAAGTTTCATATCAGCGCACACTCCACTGTAGAGTGAAAATTTCATTCTAGAAACATCCCCCAGTCTGTAGCTAAGCCATGTCTCCGCAATATACTTTCTTCCAGGAGTGCTAGTTCTCCAAGTTTCGCAGGAGAGCTTCTGTGAAGTTCGGAAGGTAGGAGACGAGGTACTGGCGGAATTAAAGCTGTGAGTCGGGGCGTGAGTCGTGCTTGGGTAGCTCAGTCGGTGCCGGCACGGTAGCTCAGCGTGTTCGGTCAGAGGGCTAGCTGCACTCTCTAATAAAAAAAACTGAGTTAATAGGTCAACAACGAACTGAAACGGGTGTATTCCGACGTCCGCCCAGAGCAGATACAACGAACCAAAACGAACAAAATGAGATTTAAAAATAAAAAAATAAAAAGAAGGTTGATAGAGCACTTGCCCGCGAAAGACAAAAGTCCCGAGTTCGAGTCTCGGTCCGGCACACGGTTTTAATCTGCCAGGAAGTTTTATTACGTGTTATGTCAACTGTTAATAAGAAAATAACTATTCGTATTTTTTTTTTTCGGTGCTTGAATTTATGTACCCTACACCTCGAGTCAGGTGTCATGTGCGAAAGGAGCGGTGTGTGTTTATGTTCACGCCAAGAGAGCCGTTGATCCAAAAAGCTAGAAAACCACTGTCCTACGGAATATATGGAAATCGCAGCAGGTAATCATGTGTCCGAAAATTCGTGTCACGATTCAGCTGTCGCTTGATTCCGGTCAATAAATGGCGTTAGCTAGGTGTTAAAGTCGTTAAATTGGTTTGCGGGCTGTATGCAATGAAGACCGTTAATCGCACGCTTCGATTGGCGCCATTATCTGGCAATTTGCGCGCCGCTGCCGCGTCCGGCCGCGCCTGTGGACAATACGGGCGAGTCGGGCAGCGCGCCACGCTTTATTGCTGCTGCCACGCCGGCCGCTTACCAGCCGCAGCAGGGGCGCTCTGGAGTCATAAAAGCAAGTGCAACTGAAGCGACCTAGTGACACGGTACTCACTGTTAAGACTCCTAACATCTTTCACTCTTTGCGTTCCTAAATAAAAAATGACGGAGGAATAGCTATTCTGTTCAGTTGTGTTTCTGCTACTAGTACTTCAGATTTAGGTGAATTCCTTCAATGTGCACAGTAACACATTGTACACGCATTAGGGAGGAGTCTGGTACACTATCTCCTCCAACCATTGTGATTTAGATTCCCTTGGCTTTCTTAGATTGACTAACGCGAATGCCAGGATGGTTCCCTTGAAAAGGATACAACCTGTTCTCTTTCCCATTATTGCTGTATGCGAGCTATTGATTTCATCTTCATTGGGGCATTAAACCATGAACTTCTATTTGCTTAGTGTGCATTTGATTCTATTTAATTTTTTTCATTAAAGCGTTACACAGATGCACGCACAACAATTTAACGACTTTAACAGCTAGCTAACGCCATTTATTGACTGGAATCAAGCGACAGCTGAATCGTGACACGAATTTTCAGACGCACGATTAACTGCTGCAATTTCCATATATTCCGTAGGACAGTGGTTTTCTAGCTTTTTGGATCAACGGCTCTCTTGGCGTGAACATAAACGCACACCGCTCCTTTCGCACATGACATATCTGTGTAAATGCACGTTGTGTCTGTAGCGTACACCGAAGCGCTAAAGAAACTGGTATAGGCAAAGGTATTCAAATACAGAGATATGTAAACAGGCAGAATACGGCGCTGCGGTCGGAACACCTATGTAAGACAAGTGTCTGCCGCAGTTGTTAGATCGATTACTGCTGCTACAATGGCAGGTTATCATGATTTGAGTGAGTTTCAACGTGGTGTTGCAGTCGGCGCATGGGCATTGGGATACAGCATTTCCGAGGTAGCGCTGAAGTGGAGTTTTCACGTAGGACCATTTCACGAGTGTACTGTGAATATCAGGAACTCGGTACAACATCAAATCTCCGACATCGTTGCGTCCGAAAAAAGATCCTGCAAGAACGGGAACAACGACGACTGAAGAGATTCCTCCAGCGTGACAGAAGGGCAACCCTTCCTCAGATTGCTGCCGATTTCAATGCTGGCCCATCAACAAGTGTCAGCGTGCGAACCATTCAACGAAACATCATCGATATGGGCTTTGGAGCCGAAGGCCTACTCGTGTACCCTTGATTACTGCACGACACAAAGCTTTACGCCTCGTCTGGGCCCGTCAACACCGGCCTTAGACTACTGATGACATATTGCCTCGTCGGACAAGTTTCATCTCAAATTGTATCGAGTGGATAGACGTGTACGGGTATGGAGAGAACCTCATGAATCCACGGACGCTACATGTCAGCAGGGGGCTGTTCAAGCTGGTGGACGCTCTGTAATTGACTGGCGCGTGTGCAGTTGGAGTGATACGGTACCCCTGATACTTCTAGATATGACTCTGACGGGTGACAAGTACGTAAGCATCCCGTCTGAACACCTGCATGCATTCATGTCCAGTGTGCATTCAGACGGACTTCTGCAATTCCAGCAGGACAATACGACACCCCCACAGGTTCAGAGTTGCTACAGAGTGGCTCCAGGAACACTCTTCTGAGTTTAAACACTTCCGCTGGCCAACAAACTCCCAAGACATGAAAATACACTCCTGGAAATTGAAATAAGAACACCGTGAATTCATTGTCCCAGGAAGGGGAAACTTTATTGACACATTCCTGGGGTCAGATACATCACATGATCACACTGACAGAACCACAGGCACATAGACACAGGCAACAGAGCATGCACAATGTCGGCACTAGTACAGTGTATATCCACCTTTCGCAGCAATGCAGGCTGCTATTCTCCCATGGAGACGATCGTAGAGATGCTGGATGTAGTCCTGTGGAACGGCTTGCCATGCCATTTCCACCTGGCGCCTCAGTTGGACCAGCGTTCGTGCTGGACGTGCAGGCCGCGTGAGACGACGCTTCATCCAGTCCCAAACATGCTCAATGGGGGACAGATCCGGAGATCTTGCTGGCCAGGGTAGTTGACTTACACCTTCTAGAGCCCGTTGGGTGGCACGGGATACATGCGGACGTGCATTGTCCTGTTGGAACAGCAAGTTCCCTTGCCGGTCTAGGAATGGTAGAACGATGGGTTCGATGACGGTTTGGATGTACCGTGCACTATTCAGTGTCCCCTCGACGATCACCAGTGGTGTACGGCCAGTGTAGGAGATCGCTCCCCACACCATGATGCCGGGTGTTGGCCCTGTGTGCCTCGGTCGTATGCAGTCCTGATTGTGGCGCTCACCTGCACGGCGCCAAACACGCATACGACCATCATTGGCACCAAGGCAGAAGCGACTCTCATCGCTGAAGACGACACGTCTCCATTCGTCCCTCCATTCACGCCTGTCGCGACACCACTGGAGGCGGGCTGCACGATGTTGGGGCGTGAGCGGAAGACGGCCTAACGGTGTGCGGGACCGTAGCCCAGCTTCATGGAGACGGTTGCGAATGGTCCTCGCCGATACCCCAGGAGCAACAGTGTCCCTAATTTGCTGGGAAGTGGCGGTGCGGTCCCCTACGGCACTGCGTAGGATCCTACGGTCTTGGCGTGCATCCGTGCGTCGCTGCGGTCCGGTCCCAGGTCGACGGGCACGTGCACCTTCCGCCGACCACTGGCGACAACATCGATGTACTGTGGAGACCTCACGCCCCATGTGTTGAGCAATTCGGCGGTACGTCCACCCGGCCTCCCGCATGCGCACTATACGCCCTCGCTCAAAGTCCGTCAACTGCACATACGGTTCACGTCCACGCTGTCGCGGCATGCTACCAGTGTTAAAGACTGCGATGGAGCTCCGTATGCCACGGCAAACTGGCTGACACTGACGGCGGCGGTGCACAAATGCTGCGCAGCTAGCGCCATTCGACGGCCAACACCGCGGTTCCTGGTGTGTCCGCTGTGCCGTGCGTGTGATCATTGCTTGTACAGCCCTCTCGCAGTGTCCGGAGCAAGTATGGTGGGTCTGACACACCGGTGTCAATGTGTTCTTTTTTCCATTTCCAGGAGTGTATTTAGCATATCTGGGATGCACTGCAACGTGCTGTTCAGAAGAGATCTCCGCCCCCTCGTACTCTTACTAATTTATGGACAGCCCTGCAGGATTCATGGTATCAATTCCCTCCAGCACTACTTGAGACATTAGTCGAGTCCACGCCACGTCGCACTGCAGCAGTTCTGTGTGCTTACTGGTGCCCTACATGATATTAGGCTGGTGTACCAGTTTCTTCTGCTCTTCAGTGTATACAGGGTGATTCAAAAATGCATGTAAATATTTTAAGGGTGTATTTGTGAGGTAAATATAAGACAAAAATGTTCTATAAATGTTTTTCCATAAACGTTTAATTCCAGAGTTATCGTTAAATACGAAAGTCATGTCCGTATCAAAACGACGGCAGTGCAAGCAGCAGGATGCCATATTCTGGTACGTAATTCACATACGTATCTCCCAACAGTTGATTCGAAACTGCATGAATAGTGTTTGTTTTTGTTTGCACGTGATGTTTACTCCTACTGTACGGAAGATGGCGCTGATGTTGTTGGTAACGGAAAAGTACGTCCTGTCGTTCATTCATCGTCGGAAGGCTAAAGGTTTCGTGCACATGATGTACTCAAACAGTGAGTATGCTGATATGCACCTTGTGTATGGTGCAGCAGATGGAAATGCACTTGCAGCAAGACGAAGGTACAGTGAGCTGTTTCCAGGAAGACGGTTACCAAGTCATCAGACGTTTGTATCTGTGGACAGACGTATGCGGGAGTATGGCATTCGTCCTGGGCCACATTCAGGTCGACCACTTGAGCATGCAGTGAACGTCGAGGAACATGTTTTGGACCTGGTAGACCAAGATCCATCTATCAGTACGAGACAAATTAGTGCAGCTGTACGACTTCCACAATCTACTGTATGGCGGCTGCTTCGGAGACAACAGTTGCATCCATTTCACCTGCAAAAAGTGCACGAATTGACACCTGAAGACTATCCTCGCCGTCAGCAATTCTGCCAGTGGTTACAAGAGCGTCATTTGAATGATCCAATGTTCATTCGGCGGATATTATTCACAGATGAGGCCATGTTTACTCGTGCGGGTGTAATCAGTTCGCATAATATGCACCAGTGGGCTGTCGAGAATCCTGGCGCGAGAATTGTGCGTGGATATCAACATCAATTCTCCATAAACATTTGGTGTGGTATTGTGGGGAATTACTTACTCGGACCTCATGTTCTGCCTCCAAGGCTGAATGGGCACGCGTACTCCGAATTTTTGGAGGGAGAATTGCCTGGATTGTTACAGGATGTCCCTCTTGCAACACGAGCCACCATGTGGTTTATGCACGATGGTGCTCCCGCCCATTACAGCCGCAACGTAAGGGCGTACCTCAATTCTGCGTATCCACATCGATGGATAGGTCGCGGAGGACCAATTGCTTGGCCAGCCAGATCACCTGACCTGAACCCTTTAGACTTTTATTTATGGGGCCGACTAAAGACATTGGTGTATTCTTCTGCAGTACCGAACAGAGAAGTGCTACAACAAAGAATTGAAGGTGGTTGTGAAATTATTCGTGGAGAGTTGAACGGACTGTGTAATGTGCAGAGATCATTGATGCGACGAGCACGGGTCTGTCTGCAAGTTCAGGGACAGCATTTTGAACATGCATTGCATTAAGATTTGTGCAAATACAGTACAGTACAGTACAGTCTGTAAAATGCTTCAATTTTCCTTAGTTATTGTGCATTGCTGTAGTTCAATCAACAGGACCTAAATTAATACAGTGTTCGCGAGGAATTGTTTCAGTTTGTTACGTCACGTTTATTTATCAGTTTGCGTTGTTAGTCCAAATGCACTGTAATTGAACTGTGAACTCTGGGAATTAAATACCTTACGTTGTATTGAATGTATTATCCTGTTTTGTTCATAACTCTGTAATAAGCCAAGTATGGAAAAAATTGTATAGAACATTTTTGTCTTATATTTACCTCACAAATACACCCTTGAAATATTTACATGCATTTTTGAATCACCCTGTATACGTGTGTAAACCCCATGGTGTCTGTAATATATAGCATGTGTATGTGTGGTAGCTAATTTTGCCTCCACACTGGAATTCTCACACCTATAAATGTTTATGATGACCCTGCTATTCACAACCTACAGATAGGGATTTCCATTAAACGAAGTACTCTATGTGTTGTGGTTTTACTTCACTTTAGTGTAGCACATGAAACAAACGATTCCTATCGGGACGCAACCAGAATGAATGACAACTTGGATACTCTAAAATATTTATTTTCAAAAAACATGTAAAGCACAGAAAAGTGTAAAAATATGAAGTACACATTGTCAGATTCTACCCTGTATGTAAGTTCGAGATTTGCAGAACATATATTTGACTCTTGATTTGTTGAGACCGCCTCCCCCGGCCGTTATTAGAGAACACAAGTTGGCTAATAGTGATTAGCGGTGAGAAACGGAAGTCCTACACTCTGACTGGCATTTTAAGAAAGCAGTGGACAAGCAAATGGAACTCAAACACATTTACTGCGAGTGTTCCCCTATCCGCCCAACTGCAGTGCGCGTGTCAGCTGCTGAAATAGTACTGCGCCAGTCATCTGGTCGGTGGGGCGTTCGACGCTGTGCAGGCGACGTACGTGGCGTACCTGCAATTCTCCGCCTACTCAGTGAACGCAATACGCCGTCTGCAAAACTCATAAGGCTTGCGTTACCTCGGTACAAGATAGAACACGAGACAAGATTTCTTTCTGCTCCCTATGAAACACAGAAAATCGGCTCAAGTATTCTCCCGTAACGAAGCACTTTACTGTGCGGCAGACTCCACAGAGACTAAAGAATTGTCACTCGAGATAAAGGAATAACAGCTCTGTCACAGGGAACAGACTTCATGTGCTCCCTGTGTCGAAAGCAACACTTCGCAAAATTTAACCACCAGATTCTCCACTGTGGCTCTCGCCAGCGGAGTCTCTAGATCGATCCCCGGAGAGAACTGTCTTCGGTCGATCCCGGTAGGGAAGTGCCCTCGATCGATCCCCGGACGGAAGCGTGTTCTCTCCTCGCCTTATCTTGCTCCCTTCTGGACACACGTCATCTACGTTTGCGCCCAGGTGACATCTACATCTACATCTACATGGACACTCTGCAAATCACATTTAAGTGCCTGGCAGAGGGTTCATCGAACCACCTTTACAATTCTGTATTATTCAAATCTCGTACGGCGAGCGGAAAGAATGAACACCTATATCTTTCCACACGAGTTCTGATTTCCCTTATTTTATCGTGGTGATCGTTCCTCCCTATGTAGGTCGGTGTCAACAAAATATTTCCGCATTCAGAGGAGAAAGTTGGTGATTGGAATTTCGTGAGAAGATTCCGTCGCAACGTAAAACACCTTTCTTTTAATGATGTCCAGCCCAAATTCTGTAGTATTTCTGTAGCACTATCTCCCATATTTCGCGATAATACAAATCGTGCTGCCTTTCTTTGAACTTTTTCGATGAACTCCGTCAGTCCTATCTGGTAAGGATCCCACACCGCGCAGCAGTATTCTAAGAGAGGACGGACTAACGTAGTGTAGGCAATCTCCTTAGTAGATCTGTTAAATTTCAAGTGTCCTGCCAATAAAACGCTGTCATTGGTTAGCCTTCCCCACAACATTTTCTGTGTGTTCCTTCCAATTTGAGTTGTTCATAATTGTAATACCTAGGTATTTAGTTGAATTTACGGCTTTTAGATTAGACTGAATTATCGTGCAACCGAAGTTTAACGAGTTCCTTTTAACACTCATGTGGATGACCTCACACTTTTCGTTACTTAGGGTCAACTGCCACTTTTCGTACCATTCAAATATTTTTTCTATATCGTTTTGCGTTTTTTTTTATCTTCCGATGACTTTATTAGTCGATAAACGACAGCGTCATCTTCAAACAACCGAAGATGGCTGCTCAGATTGTCTCCCAGATCGTTTATGTAGATAAGGAACAGCAAATGGCCTATAACACTACCTTGGGAAACGCCAGAATCCCAGCGGCCATTACAATATCATTCCCTAACACTGCAGGGGTCATGAAACTGACAGCCAATCATCTGATGCTCATACTCTTTTCTAAAGACTTTTGGGATGTTCCCCTTTCCCCTTCCTCATTCTTACGGCTCTGCCGGTCACAAGTGAGCCCCTGCTTTTCGGCGGGAGGCGTGCCCCTTCACTTTCCATGAGAAGATTCCTCATAGGTTAGTTCGCGTCCGGCGTTTATGACGCACTCCTCCAAACTAAAACGATGTCTTTTTGCTTTCTTCTGCCCCCCCCCCCCCCCAGTCCGACACGCTCTTTCACAAGGTACGCTATTCTGAAATTTTTTCCGTGCCACCAGAGAGCAATCTGCAGCTCGCTCTGTCCGTGCTGTGGGGGTTCTGCGGTCTCCATCACTGTAAACCGCCGCCTCCAAGCTCCCTTCTCTCTCAGGGCAGGAAATGTCCACCCCTGCAGAAGACGATAAGTCTCTTCCCAGCCACTCCTTAGTTGACAGCGGCTGTTGAGCAATGCATGACCCATTTCGCCCTTTCTGTTAGTGCTCAGCTCTAATTAACTCCCAGACATTCGGGACTAAAAAAAATGGTTCGTGGTGCTACCCAGTATCAGCTAGTGAAATGATTAATAATCCAATTGTGCACCGTAGACGGTGATCTAATATAAATATACAGCTAAATCTAAAATAATGTTAAATGGATGGTGACAAAATCATGCCGCTTACACGAGATGTATTCAAAAAGAAACCGAAATTTTTAAACAGCGCCAACAGGCACACGGAGCACGCTGGGGCCACTCAGAGCACGTAACGGCAGGTTTAACGAGCAATCTGCTGATTGCCGCGTTTCGCTCTGACCGTCAGTAAGCGACCTGAAGTCAAGACGTGCACCAGTTGCTGGTCGCCGGATTAGCGCCAGAGTGGCAATGAAACAGCTTGAAGAATAACGTGTGTGTGTGTGTGAAACATTGCTACAAATTTGGCAAAACCTGCATAGCCAAGCATACGAGGAGGAGTGTGTGAGCCGCACGCTGTGCTATGAGTGGTTCAAGCGTTTTCAACAGGGCAGAATTTCCCTCGGTGACGGTACCAAGCCTGGACGACGTTCCACATCAACAAATGATGAAGGCGTCGAAAAAGTTCGTGCTGTGATTCGCGGAAACCGTCGTTGAACTGTTAGAGAGATTGCTGACGAATCCTAGAGCGCATGAAGGATGCTGTGCGCAGGAAGAGGCCTGAATTGTGGGAAAACCACACTTCGATGTTGCATCACGATCATTCCGCGGCTCTCTCGTTAGGCCTTGTCCGTAGCTATCTAGCAAAAGTCATTTTCCAGTTGTGCTCCATCCACCGTATTCTGCATACCTAGCCCCAGCAGACGTTTCCCTGCTACCTAACCTTAAAACCACGTTGAAACGACGTCGTTTACAAACTATAGAGGAAATTTAGGGCAATGCGACAAGGAACCTGCGCGCCATCCTGGTAAATGGGTTCCAGGAGGTTTTTCAGAAGTGGAAGTAATATATATATATATATATATATATATATATATATATATATATATATATATATATGTGTGTGTGTGTGTGTGTGTGTGTGTGTGTGTGTGTGTGTGTGTGTTGGGGCTTACGGGCGCTCAACGTCGAGGTCATCAGCGCCCTGACACACATTAAAAGAAACGAATGTGGACAGAGTTAGCAAAAATCTAAACATACACACATAGAAAGGAGGAAAATGCTGTAGAAGAAAGTAAACCGTAAACAAAGGGAAACGGAGCGTTGAGAATGCCACAGAAAATTGTCATTGGCTGGCCACTTACATAAAATACGGGCGAGCGTGTCACCCTGTGAACAAATTAAGACCCTCTCCCTAAAATCTTGGTAAAAACATGGGACAAGTCACATAACTTCAAACCTTTAACCACATTAGTGTGAGTATTTTATAAAGAGATGGCAGATGCGCCAGCAAGTCAGCCGTGGCTGTAAGTAATCATGGGAACCGTGTATTTCCAGCAGAGGGAACTGTTTTGAGAGGCTTGAGATTTTGTAGGATCACCAATAAAGGTGTTATAGCAAAAGCACAGTTTCTTTTTGAAAACAACTCGTATATGGTGTATACTAAGGATAGTAATGTGACGATGATGAATATACTTCTGAAAAAACTGTGCTTTATGAAGTAAAGCACAACGTAAGGAAGACAGAAAAACCTCTTACGTACTTCACAATGTTAACGCACTGCAAAGTGTTTTAGCTCTCTATAAACAACATGAAATTAAATTTCTTCCAGCATTTTTAAATGGTTCACTCAGTCAATGGTTTCAGTTACTGTTTCTATTCGTAGTTACATTCATGACACCGATCGCATAAAATAGAATATGACTACTGAAAAAGACGAATAATCTGCAAGTATGCAGGTGTTATTACGCCAAGATGGTATACAATGATTACAATGTGGTGCAATAAGACTGATAACATAATCGTGAAACGTAGATCGAACCAACTCGCTGTTTGTGAAGAAATAAATCGTAAGGCAATATAAACTTTTGTTTGCATGTTTCAGTGTCTTCATTACACCGTGTGATAAACAGGATTTTGCTCCACAGTCCATGTTTCGTGGTTGGAGCAGCAGGTTTCCTTTTTATGGGCATTTGCTTCACTGATGAGAGGTGTTGGAAATCGAGCTCACACTGAAATTACCAGCCTATGGATGTTCCTTCGTGTAGTTTCGGCGCAGAGAGGGTTCACGAGTGCGACATTGTTTTGCAGTGACTTTTTCAGCTGTCGTCCTGACATTTTTCGTCACAATCCCCTTCAATGATCCTTCTTCACGATCCCTCAACACACACTTTCGTCCGCATCGTGACTTAGCCAATGCGGTGTGACTCTTCGATACAATGCCTCTTGAAACAGCGAAAACTTCGGCTAGCTTGCTTATAGAAGCAGCCAGCAAGAGGGCACCAACAGTTTTCCCAAGTTCGAATTTACTTACCTACTACGTAATGCTTTCACAGCTACGATGAACCCTGTTATGAGCCCGACTGACACTTGCAACGTATTGAGGAAACTGCACAGCTGCCGCTCGAGGTCAAATACAGAAGCCCAACCTGGGGACTTCGCCGGTATGTGAATTTACGTACAAGGATTAATTTCTCGCGGTGTTTTCATCATATTTTTGTCCACCCCTGTACACACGTAAAGTACACATAAACACACTCTGATGTACATAAATCTTTAATTTTTGTCCGGGCCGACTGATAAGGGTGTTCCCCAGTTCCGAAGCCCGCATCTCGTGGTCGTGCGGTAGCGTTCTCGCTTCCCACGCCCGGGTTCCCGGGTTCGATTCCCGGCGGGGTCAGGGATTTTCTCTGCCTCGTGATGGCTGGGTGTTGTGTGCTGTCCTTAGGTTAGTTAGGTTTAAGTAGTTCTAAGTTCTAGGGGACTGATGACCATAGATGTTAAGTCCCATAGTGCTCAGAGCCAGCCCAGTTCCGAGAAATGTTTTTTGTATGTTTCCATTGGTAGTCAGGCGAATGGCGGACCTCAATGCCCCCTCACAAAGTATTCCACTTCCCTGCCCCATTCTCAGCCTATCAGGAATAATGGATGAAAATAACCACGTCCTACAAACGACTATGATCCCCAACAGCCCGTTCTACTCCATGGAATAAAGAATAATTTTTTAAAATGTCAGATTGAGTAAACGTGAAATTAGAAATCGTCCTCTCCTAACAAAGTCATTTCTGCATAGGGACATCAAATACATTAAACTATGGCTGTCGTTTAAGCTAGTCTATTATACAGGGTGATTCAAAAAGAATACCACAACTTTAGGAATTTAAAACTCTGCAACGACAAAAGGCAGAGCTAAGCACTATCTGTCAGCGAATTAAGGGAGCTATAAAGTTTCATTTAGTTGTACATTTGTTCGCTTGAGGCGCTGTTGACTAGGCGTCAGCGTCAGTTGATGCTAAGATGGCGACCGCTCAACAGAAAGCTTTTCGTGTTATTGAGTACGGCAGAAGTGAATCGACGATAGTTGTTCAGCGTGCATTTCGAACGAAGTATGGTGTTAAACCTCCTGATAGGTGGTGTATTAAACGTTGGTATAAACAGTTTACAGAGAATGGGTGTTTGTGCAAAGGGAAAAGTTCTGGACGGCCGAGAACGAGTGATGAAAATGTAGCACGCATCCAGCAAGCATTTGTTCGCAGCCCAGGAAAATCGACTCGCAGAGCTAGCAGAGAGCTGCAAATTCCACAATCAACTGTATGGAGAGTCCTACGAAAAAGGTTAGTTATGAAACGTGAACGTCAACTACCCGAGGCGATGGATCGGCCGCCAGGCAGCCCGTGACAGAGCACTTCATCACTGGCCTCCAAGAAGCCCTGATCTTACCCCCTGTGATTTTTTCTTATGGGGTTATGTTAAGGATATGGTGTTTCGGCCACCTCTCCCAGCCACCATTGATGATTTGAAACGAGAAATAACAGCAGCTATCCAAACTGTTACGCTTGATATGCTACAGAGAGTGTGCAACGAGTTGGAGTATCGGGTTGATATTGCTCGAGTGTCTGGAGGGGGCCATATTGAACATCTCTGAACTTGTTTTTGAGTGAAAAAAAACCTTTTTAAATACTCTTTGTAATGATGTATAACAGAAGGTTACATTATGTTTCTTTCATTAAATACACATTTTTAAAGTTGTGGTATTCTTTTTGAATCACCCTGTATATCGCACTCCTAACGGAGAGTGGAACCCGTTCAAAATGTTTTAATGTTGGCTTATATGACGTTATTGTACGCAGTAGTGACAGGTTACTCATTTGGTAATTGACAACTGTTCTATTGGGAAACCTTGGGTTTATTGGTAGGGGAAAGGTGTTTGCTACCTCATCGACGTTTCCAGGCCGTGGATAGACGTTTCTGCAGTGACTGACAATGCCACATCGGGTTGCACAGGTTGCGGAATGTGTGATGAAAAATTTAGATCGGCCAACGTGTTGCCTACTGTGAAAATCACAGGTGCAGAAGGTATATTAAAGCCCTATAGCTTCATCTGGTTTCTCTACATTGCAGCGTTAGTGTAGACCGCTATGATATTCTGCCCGCTTACATAATAGAACAATTCATAAGTTGTCATCCTATGTATCAACACACATTCTAACTGAATATCCTGCATCGCAATGATTTCACTTCGAAAAGCAAAAATTATCGATTTGTCAGTCGTAATGCCATCGTGGATGGATATTTACGGGATGGATATAATTCTATTTTAGCGGTAGAATTGGTACATCCACTCCGGAAGTTGCTTATGATGCGTGTTCTCTCTAGGAAAGGGCTGACATCCTTTACAGAAACATAAAGCACATGGGTGATAGCGGCATGTGGGCTCTCATATACGTAAAGCATGTGTTAGTTTTATTGTCACAAGGGTCAGCGCACTTCATTTGCGGCTTCATGTGGTACCCTGATTACTTCATGCCACTTCTTACACCACGACGGTACGGTAACGCCTGTGACATCAAGTAGTCGTAGCTGTAGTTCCGGCGAAACACAAATATTGAAATTACGTAGGGACTACAGACAGTAAGTTCTACATGTCGTTCCACATTAAAAGCGTTGCGGAATAAGACTGGTGCTTCGTCAGAAGAGAGTGCAGGCGCAGTTTCCTCCAGAAATATTTTTTCTGCAGTATTTATAACAGATCATAACTATGTGCTATTGTAATGGCTTGAAGTACATTATTTTGAACAATTGCACACAGATTTAGCGTGATCCAAACACAATGTTGCGTTCAGCCATAGTCAAAAGGGCCCAACAGTTTGACCAAGTCTTTTTTCTGTTTTTCCGACGTTCCTTAGTTGCTTCAAAATTCGTCGCGATATGTTCCGACTACGCAACTAATTGAAGGCACATTTCACCCACATTTAACTCAACTCATCACGTACATCACTTGCACTTTATAATATAACTAGAAAGTGCAAGTGATGTATGAGATGGGTTGAATGAAATGCGGGTGAAACAACGCCGGAAATCGGCCAACAGGAGCTCAGAGAGGAATGAACACATCTCCACGACCACACATAAGGGCGAACAGCGCAGGAAATCGCCACTGAAGATGCTTCATAGATAAAGGAGGCGAAACGTATATGGAAACAAAAGAAGTGCCTTCAGTTAGCTGCATTGACGGAACATATCTCCACGAAATTTGACCAAGGCTACACCGATGTGGATGGTGATGAAATATTGCACCATGCGATTTCTATCTTTTCAGTAAGCTGAAAGAACGTGTGAGGGAGAAGAGATTTTACAACGATTAGGACGTTCACAATGCGGTTCTCGAATGGCTCGATGACCTCTCTACCGTAGAGGAACTGAACAGTTGGTAGAATGATCCGACTGTTGTTCACTGAGACTTTGTGACTATGTTGAACAAATACCACCACGTATATGTATCACTTTGAAGTATAGTGCACCATTCGGCAACGATTGCAGGTTCGAATCCTGCCTCGGGCATGGATGTGTGTGATGTCCTTAGGTTAGTTAGGTTTAAGTAGTTCTAAGTTCTAGGGGACTGATGACCACAGATGTCAAGTCCCATAGTGCTCAGAGCCATTTGAACCAACCATTCGGCAAAAGTTACTTGGCCTGTCATTTTTATAAGCCTTTTTGAAGTGCAAACTTATTTGTTAGAGGAAAGGCATAGGTTTCCTTTGGTGTCTGTCACTTGGGCAAAATTCGCTTACTTTTGAAATATTATAGTCATTATTATAGGCATCACAAAGCCCGAAACATTCCACAGGACGGTTTCGCGAGAGTAGGTGACCCCAAACCAGTTGTAAATCTTTTCCATAGGACAGAAAACTGGAGCGTAAAGTCAATTACACTATCCCATCGAAAGGACCTGGACACCGCTATGTAATGATGAACTGACCACTACACGTCCCGATGGGCGAACCAGTCAGTATAAAAGGAGGCGGGGAATGTAGTGTTGTCAGTTAAGAAGAAGTAACAGCAGAATGGGTCGGCTGCGAGAGCTCAATGACTTCGAAAATAGACAAGTTAAAAAAAAAAAAAGATCCAAATGGCTCCGAGCACTATGGGACTTAACATCTGAGGCCATCAGTCCCATAGAACTTAGAAATACTTAAACCTAACTAACCTAAGGACATCACACACATCCATGCCCGAGGCAGGACTCGAACCTGCGACCGTAGCAGTCGCGCGGTTCCAGATTGAAGTTCCTAGAACCGCTCGGCCACACCCGCCGGTAATGGACAAGTCAACTGCGTAACAAATCTGCCAGTAATGTTGGACATTTCAACCCTTCTAAAGCTGCCCAAACTGACTATTGCTGATATCCAGAATGAGCTTTTCACTCTGCAGCGGAGTGTGCGCTGATATGAAACTTCCTGGCAGATTAAAACTGTGTGCCCGACCGAGACTCGAACTCGGGACCCTTGCCTTTCGCGGGCAAGTGCTCTACCAACTGAGCTACCGAAGCACGACTCACGCCCGGTACCCACAGCTTTACTTCTGCCAGTACCTCGTCTCCTACCTTCCAAACTTTACAGAAGTTCTCCTGCGAAACTTGCAGAACTAGCACTCCTGAAAGAAAGGATATTGCGGAGACATGGCTTAGCCACAGCCTAGGGGATGTTTCCAGAATGAGCTTTTCACTCTGCAGCGGAGTGTGCGCTGATATGAAACTTCCTGGCAGATTAAAACTGTGTGCCCGACCGAGACTCGAACTCGGGACCCTTGCCTTTCGCGGGCAAGTGCTCTACCAACTGAGCTACCGAAGCACGACTCACGCCCGGTACCCACAGCTTTACTTCTGCCAGTACCTCGTCTCCTACCTTCCAAACTTTACAGAAGTTCTCCTGCGAAACTTGCAGAACTAGCACTCCTGAAAGAAAGGATATTGCGGAGACATGGCTTAGCCACAGCCTATGGGATGTTTCCAGAATGAGCTTTTCACTCTGCAGCGGAGTGTGCGCTGATATGAAACTTCCTGGCAGATTAAAACTGTGTGCCCAACCGAGACTCGAACTCGGGACCCTTGCCTTTCGCGGGCAAGTGCTCTACCAACTGAGCTACCGAAGCACGACTCACGCCCGGTACCCACAGCTTTACTTCTGCCAGTACCTCGTCTCCTACCTTCCAAACTTTACAGAAGTTCTCCTGCGAAACTTGCAGAACTAGCACTCCTGAAAGAAAGGATATTGCGGAGACATGGCTTAGCCACAGCCTAGGGGATGTTTCCAGAATGAGCTTTTCACTCTGCAGCGGAGTGTGCGCTGATATGAAACTTCCTGGCAGATTAAAACTGTGTGCCCGACCGAGACTCGAACTCGGGACCCTTGCCTTTCGCGGGCAAGTGCTCTACCAACTGAGCTACCGAAGCACGACTCACGCCCGGTACCCACAGCTTTACTTCTGCCAGTACCTCGTCTCCTACCTTCCAAACTTTCTTATTGCTGATATGTTTGTGAAGAGTAAATGAGAAGGAACAGATACCACTAAATAAAGAGGGGCCGACGTCATGTACTGAAAGACGGGGATCGCCGGGCTAGGAAAATGGTTGTCAAAAATCTTGTGAAATCAGCGGAAGGAATCACTCGTGAGTTCTGAAGTCCTACCACAGTCCAGCTAGCACAATGACTGTGAGTAGCGAGTTGAAAAGAATGGGCTATAACTGTCAAGCAGCTCTTCATAAGCCAGACATTTCGGTAGCCAGTGATAAGCGACGGTGAAGTGAGGTGAGGTAAAGAATGATGACTGGAAAACAATAATTCTGAGTGACAAATAACGCAACAACCTATGGCAATCCTATGGAAGGGTATGGGTTTGTTGAATGCTTGAAGAGCGTTACTTGCCATCATGTGTAGTCCCACCAGTGAAGTACAGGTAGGGACGCGCTGGTGTTAGGGTATGGGTGTGTTTCTCGTGGGTAGGGAGTGGTTCCCTTGTTGCGCCTAAGAAAACGCTAAACGCTGAAGGATACGAACACATTTTGCAGCATTGCTTTCCGTGTACAGTAGAGGAACAGTTCGGAGACGATGATTCTTTGTTTCAGCATGACAATTCACCCCAGCATGAAGCAAAATCTGTGAGGTAATGGGATTGTGAACGACAAACCACTGATCTGCCCATAGTCTGGACTTGATCGCAATGAAACGCCTTCGGATGAATTAGAACGTCAACTTTGCTCAATACCATAGCGTCCAACTTCACTACGTTTTCTGGTTTCGGTTCTTGAGGAAGCATGGGCTGCTATTCCTCCACCTTATTGAAGCTGACCCCAGCAGAGTCCAAACTGTCAAAAAATGAAGGGCAGGCATACCCTATATTAATTCCCACTATTGTGTGTGCGGATAATTTTGATCAGATAGTGCTGATGCAACATAAACGCTTCATTAACTCGTCTTTCGTAAGTTTTGTGAACTATTCACTGCTATTCACTGTCAGATGTAGAAAATGCTGCGAGGAACTTTCACGGCCGGTATTTACATCCACGGTTGCGTCCACTAATGCTTGATACATCCTCGGAGACTAAAACGATTTGGCTTGCTGAGCTTTTTTGAGTTCGGAAATCAACTATGGAAATCTGGGGATGTCTGCAGCATTAGGGAGCGAAACTTTTGGCATTGAAACACGCCGTAGGCCACTATCTAATGTCCATACAACTAAAAGTACCAAGGATGTTGTAAAGAAAGCTTTCCTGGCGGCCCATAACTCCTGATGTGATTCATCCATTACTGAGCTTTCATTAGAAAGTAAGTGAACGCAGAGAGAAACTTAACCACTGGCAGACAAAGGAAGAGTGTTAGAAACAGCCCTCGATACTACCTTAGGGTTCGGTCTGCGGGAATCGAATACGTTTGAGCCATAAGAGTAATTTCCACAGGGAAGCATTAGACTATGTTCGACCGGATTTCTTTCATGTGATAAACGAAATGGGGGAGTTTTACGACAGCCCCCGGGACAAGACAGACATTTCCTGGCACCGCAGCCGCTACAAGCCGGAAATTGAAGCACTGCGAACGGCTCTGCCGCGGCGACTTGTACGGATTTGAGGAAACTTGTTCGGCAGGTCCGCCCAACTTTTGTGTCAGACGGCAACAGAGGCGGGGGCAGCTTGTTTCCGGCGTGGAGTGAACTCTGCGGGACTCTTACTGCGGTCGATGACAGTCGCCGTCCAGACGCCCGCGTGTTTCCTGGCTGCAGTCCTCCTGGCACAACTGCGGGTTCCATTGTCATCACAATTCGCGGTTCTTTTGTGTGTAGCGCGTTTACCGCTATTCCAACAGCGTTGAGACTCAGCTGGTTGTATCTCAATTGACTCAGTAATTTATAGCAAGATGCACCACTAAAAGAAATCTTTAAGTTTATAAGTATTTACATCAACTATATATATATATATATATATATATATATATATATATATATATATATATATATATATATATATATTTCACTTGTAATTCGGTCAACATGAAGTTTGTAAGCTACTTATAAAAAATGAAATTCGTGAAAAATCTTTTGTTGAAATGACTGTTTTTGTTTTTCCGATCTCATTTCGGGACAGACCATTACTGAAACAGTATACAGTTTCTGAAACCAGAAAGTAAGTAGTGTCTGAGTAGCCTAAGGATTAATAAAAGACCGAAAACATCGCTCCTTACTGCGGATGATTACAACCTATTGGTTTGCTGAACACTTGTGGTCGTCTGGTCTTCCACTTTTGTGGATGTCTACAAGGGAAGCTATTCCACATCGGATTGACAGCGATACGAAATTAGGGCGACCTTCTGTGCATAATTTTCTACTAGCCCTCGTCTTTTTACCTACTTGATCCTCTGCTACCTTCACTATTTCAGCCCTCAGAGCTACCCATTCATCTTCTACTGTACTTCTTATTCTCTCCCTGAAACTCTGTACAACCTCTGGTTCCTTCAGTTTATCCATGTCCCATCTCCTTAAATTCCCACCTTTTTGCAGTTTCTTCAGTTTTAATCTACAGTTCATAACCAACAGATTGTGGTCAGAGTCCACATCTGCCCATGGATATGTCTTACAATTTAAAATCTGGTTCCTAAATCTCTGTCTTACCATTATATAATCTATCTGATACCTTCTAGTATCTCCAGGATTCTTCCATGTATACAATCTTCTTTCATGATTCTTAAATTAAGTGTTAGATATGATTTAGTTATGCTCTGTGCAAAACTCTACCAGGCGGCTTCCTCTTTCATTTCTTAGCCCCAATCCATATTCACCTAATATGTTGCCTTCTCTCCCTTTTCCTACTCTCGAATTCCAGTCACCCATGACTATTAAATTTTCGTCTCCCTTCACTACTTGAATAATTTCTTTTATCTCATCATACATTTCTTCAATTTCTTCATCATCTGCAGAGCTAGTTGGCATATAAACTTGTACCACTGTACTAGGCGTGGGCTTCGTGTCTATCTTGGCCACAATAATGCGTTCACTATGCTGTTTGTAGTAGCTTACCAGCACTTCTATTTTTTTATTCATTATTAAACCTACTCCTGCATTATTCCTATTTGATTGTTTGTTTATAACCCTGTATTCACCTGACCAAAAGTCTTGTTCCTCCTGCCACCGAACTTCACTAATTCCCACTATATCTAACTTTAACCTATCCATTTCCCTTTTTAAATTTTCTAATCTACTTGCCCGGTTAAGTGATCTGACATTCCACGCTCCGATCCGTAGAACGCCAGTTTTCTTTTTCCTGATAACGACGTCCTCCTGAGTAGTCCCTGCCCGGAGATCCGAATGGGGGACTATTTTATCTCCGGATTATTTTACCCAAGAGGACGCCATCATCATTTATCCATACAATAAAGCTGTATGCCCTCGGGAAAAATTACGGCCGTAGTTTCCCCTTGCTTTCAGCCGTTCGCAGTACCAGCACAGCAAGGCCGTTTTCGTTAGTGTTGCAAGGCCAGATCAGTCAATCATCCAGACAGTTGCCCTTGGAACTGCTGAAAAGTCTGCTGCCCCTCTTCAGGAACCACACGTTTGTCTGGCCTCTCAACAGATACCCCTCCGTTGTGGTTGCACCTACGGTACGGCCAACTGTATCGCTGAAGCACGCAAGCCTCCCCACCAACGGCAAGGTCCATGGTTCATGTGGAAGGCAAAGATAGATAATAAACTATAAATGAAAAGTTGTAAATATTATTTTGTAATATAATAAATGTTTAGTCTGGGATATCGTTAGAGTTAAAATTACAGTCGGTGTCTTTACTAAATGTGCGCTGAAGCGGCTGAAATGTTTTGACCAAATTAATTGGATAACCTTGACGTTTTTCTTTTATTTGTGGGCACCTACAGAATATTTGAAGCTTTTCGTATAAGTTTGTTCCGTGGTGTGTATTCAGTTTATGAAATGTCGCAAGATCTTTTTTTAAGTAGCTAAATTAGTGGCCAGACCTGTAGATATGAGTGTCGATGGCATAATTGGAGTGACAACTGAGACCAAGCCATTTACTTGCCCCTCGCATCTTGTTTTTCCTGGCCTCGGTAAAAGGATTTGTTGGTGGTACAAGCTATTTTATACATGTTACCGTTGCTGCATGTGTCTGTTTTGTTCTATGCTTCGTCTTTAGGTGGAAATGAAATTTTGATTTTGTAGGATCTGAAGGAACTCAGTATTTTCCTGTAGATGGAATAGTAGCAGCTAGAATTTTATTCCTAATATGTCTGTCTTGATTTTCTCGCACATACTGCTATTCTCTTATATTACCGCTGCTGCTATGTTTCTATGATCATTCAGTCAGTGATGCCGTTGGTTTTTATTTTTTAATGTACACCTACTTGCTTTGAAGATCATGGCTCCATAGTTTGTATGATAGCGTGCTGATGGACGGCAGCAGGAACTGTGGATTGATCACAGTTGTTTTCCATGAATTACTATTTCAGTAATGTTGCTTGGTTTCTCTATGTGGAATTCAAGGAATTATTCTTCTTTGATGTTTTAACATTTCATACTGAATTTTATGGTTCTGAATAACGCAGATAATTTCATCTATTATATTATTTTCCTTCGATATTCATACGCAGAGAGCAATGTATCCTCTACATTAAGCTATTAACACGTTCTTTTCTTTTCTCGAGCATATACCAGGTTTCCACATGTACTTCGATACTGGCCTACAGCGTATCTTTGTGATGTCTTGTTTAAGAGTGTTAAAATTTATATCGTTGTTTATATGCAACAGGTTTACATGTTCTTGGGCCTTTACTTTGAATTTTTCTTATACATTTACAACACTGGAGATCCATTTCCACCTTCAAAAACTACGTAGGATGTGCGCAATCTCACTTCCTTTTCTTGGGAAACAAAACAGTAACAAAAAAAGAGCTCTGAGCACTATGCGACTTAACTTCTGAGGTCATCAGTCGCCTAGAACTTAGAACTAATTAAACCTAACTAACCTAAGGACATCACACACATCCATGCCCGAGGCAGGATTCGAACCTGCGATCGTAGCGGTCGCTCGGCTCCAGACTGTAGCGCCTAGAACTGCACGGCCACTCCGGCCGGCAAAACAGTAGCAGCTCTTACTTAACTTCTTTCTCCGGAAAGTTTCGTCTTGACAAAATGTTTAAACAGCCAAAAGTAGTCCACAAATACAGATGCAACTATCAAGTAAAAAAGTTTATTACATGAATACAAACGTGGTTTGCTCGTGCGTGCCGTTATAACTTCACAACAACTCCCGCAACTCCATGGAGTTATATGGTTTATTCTCCATCCTTGAAGAAGGTTTCGGTCTGGAACTGCAGGAGTTGTGTGCGAGGATATGGGTGACAAAAGAGGGGATTCCGTATGGGGCTTCGTATGGGAAGTCGGTGAAGCAGCTGGAAATGGTGTGACATTCCGAGACTGGCCAGAATATTCCCTCTAGAATATTCGAGGAAGTTCTAGGATCTTCCAGAAGGTTCGATAATTTCCTAGAATGTTCCATAATGATCAAGAGTTTTTCAGAATATTCGAGAATTTGCTAGAATGTTGTAAGATGTTCGAGAATATTTTCGAATGTTCCATTATTCTGTTGTAGTTTGTACACGCTACGGCCCAGAAGGATAGACATAGGTGATGGTGAGAGGCATGTACCAGTATGTTTTTAGAAATCGATTAGAACGGATCAAGGAAAAGCGAAAGTGATACAGAGTGAAATAAATTTAAATGAAAGTGAATTTCTTAAGGTACTGAACACTGTGTTAAATAGAATTTTAATGTGTTAAGTAATATTAACGGTTAACAGGATCTCAAAACGTAAAATAGGTGATCATTTCATGAGTGAATTGAAAAGAATAATACAGACAGGACAGCGATGAAAGGGAACAGATGAGGAGCAAGTAGCACTTTTAACTTCACAGCATAAGAGAAAACTTGACAGACGAATAACATGATGAAATTAGAGAAGAGGATCGAGTGAGTCGGTCAGAAAGCAGACATAGAGAAACTGCTGAAGAAACTAGTTACGAAATGAAATAAATACAATTACAATAACCGAAGTTTGTGAAAAAAAGATCACAATCACATGCACAAACCGTTAGTATACTAGTAGTGCTGAACATAAGCAGCAGAGATTACAGTTCCGCGGGTGAAACATTCCACTACGATACCGTTAAGGAGTATAAAAAACACAAGAACGTTGTGAAAAATGTCATATTTCCGCCCTGAGATGCTGGTAAAATACTTTATTTATACAACGAGCTACAGTCGTCTGACCGTCATGGAGTTGCTATATACCAGATGAAACAATACATAAGTAACATTACAGGCTTAAAATGTCCCGAATCTGTTAACTGATGTAAATGATAACAACATTGTACATTTAAAGGAATGCCACGTACTCGCACAAAAGTATTCACAGCATCACGTTAGGCGAAATACAGTATTAAATCGTTATCGTCGTGTGACAATACCATGAATTGTACATGATGTGACTCATTACGAAAACCATACATCAAAAAGACGTAAATGGTTCACATTTGTACAGAGCTACCTGTTATCATAAATTACGTCGTCAATCTATAATAACCGTGCGATGGAGTGTACTCATTCATGTTCAAACTGTAATCGGCGTTATCGCTGTGAACAGATACGTACCGCACAGAGGTGACTGAACGACTGATCACTGTTTAATAGTAGAGCCAAAGATGGTCAAAAAGGATTACATCCTTCGACAGTATCTAGAATGCTAACATTACTAAGCTGTATGTCGCCTGTTGCTATAAGTACTTGCGAGAGTCATAACAGGTGTTGTGCAGGTTGCACCTAATAACAGTTTGCTCTTATTACAGTCACAGTTGCGATGACTGAAAACAAAACGCACTAGTGTGAAACGAGTTGTAGTCAAATTCAAAAGTATACTGCTTCTGTCGCAAGGAAACATTTATGGGCGAAACCTTTTATGGAACAAGCCGTACAGATGCATACAATGTACACTCAAACGAATTGTCTGTGTAAGCACAGTATATCAGGTCTAACACGCCCCGTTTCGTGGAAAAAAACTCTATCAGCATCTCTTTACACTAAAGCAACCGTTGCGTGTAATGCATGACCAATTAAGGATTTGTACAGACACAGAGACGTATGATTAGTGAAATAATGTCGTATGAAGTGTTCAGCTAATGTAAGTTCGCTAAGACACAATTCGCTTCTAATCCTAACAATGTATAACTTGTATGCAGTGAAGAATCGTAGCGTTACGAGGTAAGATTTCAAAGTGAAAAGATGTGCAAACTACAGTAAAAGTAGTGCACTGACAAACTAATAAAACAAGAACTTTATTCTGCAAAGACGTATACCCCTCGTAGCAGTTCTGTTTCTATAATATATCAATAACCGTTCACTTTATTGACATGCACAAGAAGCGATAGCATTCCTTGCTTCTTTCCTTATTGATTGCACACATCTATGGGCTGGCAAAGAATACGTAAGTTGAAGCAATACTGGTACCAGAAAGCAAACAAGCATTGGTTTCGGAGTTCCAGCTTCATTTTGTATCCACACAAATACAATAAAAGTGAAATTGAATGTAGTACGAGTGCACGCTTTTCACTTCCTTCCCTTTTTGGTTATTCGAAATGTATCAACAAAAAACAAGTTTCATTAACGAGGCCAAATGTGTCGTATTACTAGAGCAAATACTCATTCATGAACAGAAAACTTTCAATGTTGTCTTCCTGACATTATGTTATTCACGTAAGTACTGTAATTTTTTGTATTTAAAACAATTGTTGGTTAACAGTCGTCTGCTAATGTTTTGGGTTATTTAAGATGGCTGCATGGCCCCGCCCACTCTCGCTTCAAAACAACGTACAGCGTAAGTCTACAGCGCATTCTTCCTTCTTTTTTTTACCTCCATGGTTTGACATGTCAGAGGAGACGGATGTATTATAGATACGTGGAAAAGGAAATCCTGTATCGTTAACGGCAAGCATCTTTTACTTTTCATTTAGTGAGCTGTTGATCTTAAAATATATATAGAAACAAGTGTAACTTACGATTGTAAGAGGAAGAAACACCTAAGATAATATAATTAACTTTATTTAAAGGAATAAAAGGTATATTGGAGATTCATTTCAGTGATCATTAAATACGAAGTTCATGCACCGGTATGACTCGCGTAAACTAAGCGGACAAATGTGTACTGGAAACTCGCGGAGAACCTACAGCTTACACGATCAAATTCATCTCTGAAATTAAATTTCTAAGAATACTAATAATTGTTCTATGCTTAACTCCCTGACCTCCGAAATCCAGTGGACACCTGAGATCTGCTACTACACATGAACAGACGCCATGACGTTTACGTAAAGACCTGTTGCCTTTTTTAGTTCTAGCTAAATCTCCAGACAAGTTAACTAGTCAACGACGAATGTGATCAACCTACACAGACTGAACAATATAGTGAAATGTTGACCTAGTGCAGGACCACGAGAAGAAAGAAGTAAAGGCTGAAGTAACGGTGGAAAAAATAACAAAGAGAGAAATAAATAAAAGAACTGATATAAAAATAAAATAGAAGTTAATGATTTTCAATGTGTTCTGTTCATACAATGTACATGTGCTAACACGGGTGAACTGTTTTTCATGTAACAATCTGGTGGGTACAAAGAGAAGTTCACTGAGCAGCCAGGTGCATCGCAAACGAATTTCAGTGATCATCAGAAAGGGAGGCACATGCACAGCAATTTTTCTTATGTACAATCTGAATCGCTTGGACACTTAAGTTTTCAGCCCTGAGTAGGAATAGTACCTTGGACTATGTAGTTTCCACAGAATTGTGTTATAAATTTCATGTTTCTTTCTGTGGATGAGTTTAAGTATTAAAGTTAGATATTAATTTCTTATGTGTGAAATTTTACAGAATTATGACAGTGATGGATATCTGGTTACGTATACAGATTTCTCTTGTTTGCTGGACATTACTTTGCATCCGTCCACAGGTAAGCAGGTTTTCAATTACTATGCAGTGGTAACACTCGAAAGTCGTCCTGAATTTCCCGAAAAACATTCCGTTACTTCTTTCAGGACAATTTGATCATCCGCCAACTCTCTGAAAGCGTTGCTGATCCTGTCTGGAAAATCTCGTATGTGGAGATTACCTGTCTTCTTACCTTTTCTTGGAGCACACCTTCGCTTCTATCGATTTACCGTTCAGTATACGTTAATGTGTTACACCATCCAAAAATTCTTTGACTCAGTCACATCTCCGAGAAGAAAGTTTGTATATTCGCACGTTCGTGAGATGTCGACTACGGAGTAAATGCTAAATACCTTTTAAAATCCGAGAGGACCGCATTTACCTTTGATCTTGCGTCCTCTATTTGTAAGATACGGTTTGCGGAAAAAAACGTGTTGTGTATCATACAAATGGTGTTCCTTGATCTCGCTTTTAGTAATAGAAAGAGACTGCTTTTACTCCAGGTGTTTTAATCTGTCTGATTTTAGTATATCGATGTACTTCAGTATCCTGCAACAAACGGGCCTTAGGTACGTTGATCAGTACATCTTTGCCTCCGATCTTTTAGCTTTATTAGTGGTACCTACTTGAAGGTCCGACTCTTACGCCTCTTATTCTCCTCATCGTTTTACCTCCATGGATATAGGAAGGTTTTATTTAGGTAAAAAACTGTGTTTCTTGTAATTTATTTAGTTAAATGTTTTCTGGTAATTTGTAAATCCATACTGTTCATTCTTTCCCCTTCAGCTGAGCTTTAATGCTCAAAATGCGAATCAGGGCATCTGGCCATTTCTACACCGCTGGTCTACTATCAAACCGGTAGAGTTGGAGTTAACTTTATGCAGGCAGCAGTCACTAAAAATATATTCTGCGATGCCACAGGTAGCGTATAAACAGTGAAATGGAAAACACTTTCCGGCTTCCTTTCGATCCGTTGCTGGGGAGCCAATTTCAGGCTGTTGGCTTTCGTTTGACAGTTCTCACTTGTTAAACACTGACCGGTACACTGTACTCATAGTATTTCGTTCAGCAGCCCAAAGTCTGCTAGCCCTTGTCCGTTGACCATCGCGTAGTGTCGAGTCAGTGGCAAATGCTCTGGTAACATGCAAAGTTAGGCGCTGTGGTAGTTAGGACACGGGGCGCGATTCAGTGGACGTGGCTCTCTGCATCGTCAGGTTTTTCCTTTGTGTTGCAGATCTTCATCTGCGCCGTTGTGCCGATAGACATCTTCCTAGATTTACTTACTCGCTTCGTTTTTATGTACATCATTACGTTATGATCCAGCTATGACCTACTCAGAAGGCAAACTGTTACTAACGAACGGGTTTGAGTTTTCTAGCCAAATGTATACACCAATATTTGCAAAGGATGTAGTTAGCGCATAACATATTTGGAATTCTCTGTAACAATGGTGAAGTATTAACTATGAAAGATTCTTAGTTACTTCATTTCGGAAAAAAACTGGGGACCACTGCACTAAAAACGCCACAAATTTCACCATTGAAAGAGAAAATTCAAGTGTACAATTCAGAATCTAGAAAAAGAGCCATCAAGTCATTAGACGCAGGTATTTTCCTACGAGTGTGCTGCTAACACATCTGCTTAATACACAGGTTCAAATCTGCCTGCGACAGTCTAAGATGTTTGTATTCCCCGTAACACTCGCGAATTCTCTAAATAAACGGACAGAAAAATGGAGAGACTTAAGGAATCATTGCTAATAAAAATGGATCTATTATTACAATGACAAAAAGACTAGTTTCAAGAATCACGAGGTGGATCGACCGCTTAACACAGACGAATTCAATGTGCCCTCAATTTTAATCCCACTCCTGGGCCTGCTTTTTATTTTCGTCATTACTTCTTCAATGTATAGGTTGAATAGCAGGGCAGAAGGACTACACCCCTACCTTACACCGTTTTTAACACGAACACTTCTGTCTGTCTTCCATTCTTACTGATCCCTTTTAGTTTTGTACATATTGTTCATTGCCGGCTTTCCTTTTTGCTTACATCTATTTTTCTTAGACTTCAAAACACCTTGTAGTATTTACATAGCTTTTTCTTGGCCGACAGTATTTCGAAAGTGTCATATTTTTTCTCAGTTCTTTCTTCCTTTACCATGTGCAATGTCAGAATGACTCTCCAGAACGTTTACTGTTATCTTTTCTAAAGCCGAACTGATCGTCGTCTAAGGGATTCTGAATTTTCTCTTCTGTTCTTCTGTATATAATCCTTGTCAGTAACTTGATTAAGCGACAGCTTTCGAATTGATCATTGTGTGGGCGATGTTCTCCCGAAAGTCCGATAGTGTGTCTCCTACCTCATTGCTTCTACACTTGAATAATTTATTTATTGTCACATTCCCTAACGATGTAAGAAATTCTCAGGAAATGTTACTTATCCCTTCTGCCTTGTTTAATGATAAGCCTTCGAAACCTGTGTCAAACTGTAACACGATTTCCCATGTCTTGCAAATCGACGCCCGTTTCTTGTTCGCTCCCTTCAGCACAATGTTCCTCCCCCTCGTAAAGATGCTCAGTGTACTCTTTTTCCCCACACTCTCACCCCCGTCCATTCTATTGTGATATCCCTTTTGTGATTTTAATTTGACGAAAAGTTACACTGGTTCTTCTATATGCTAAATCTTACCTATGACCACCCATTTTCCTTTCGATTTTTTCATCTTTTCCAGCAGCCATTTTACTTCAGCTTTCCTGTATCTCCTATTTAAAAATTCCTAATTGTCTTATATTGCTGTATTGCTTTCTTGTCCTGAACATTTATATATTTCCTTCTGTTGTCTATAAACTAAAGTATTTCTTTTGTTATCTAAGCTTTCTTCGCTGTTATCTTCCTAGCAACGCCAAAATTTATGGATTTGACAGTACTGTCAAACTGCATCTTACTATATTTCTACCACTACAAACAGTCCCAGGATGAAGTGTCATCGGGGCTGTCAAAATTCAACCTAAAAGAGACGAAAACTAAGGATTCGAGAGTATTATTGTCAGACGGTTTTTACTATTTTTGTATGTCAGTTCTCCCTCCAATGCTAGTTTCCTCTAGATAATAAGTCTCTTTTGTACCAAGTCTGATCGATATTACTGCAGGCGTTTCAAAAATTTGCTCACGTGTCCCTCCCATTCTATGCCCACGTATCAGTAAGTTTTATGTTACGAAGTTCGGTTGAAATTGCTCCAAGCGTTCCAGAGCTATTTTTTGGATTTCACCACTTTACCACGTCCTCAAATAAGGTTTCTGCGGGTGACTTCCCCCACAGTAATTGTGTCCTGGCACTGTACCATAAGAATGCCAAGTTTGATCGAAATCGGTGGAGGCGTACCATAGCTGTGTTGGAACATACATAAATAGCTACAGATATGTACATGCTACTTTGAAACGAGAAGTATGCTGGAGTTTTCGTGTTAAAATCGATAGTTTGCGTACTCTGAAGCTCGAAGTGTAGTACATGATATGCCTCCATGTGCATGACGCATGAGACTTATCAGGGGATACGCAGCTAATTAAGTCGTGTAGGTGGCAAGCAACACTTAATAACTTGGCGCTGATGACCGCGCAGTTGAGCGCCCCCCTCCCCCCCCCCCCCCAAAAAAAAAATCATCATCAAAACATCACTTAATAATAACTGTTTTATGAAACAGCTACCGCTGGAATGGACATGTAGAAGGGTCCCTGGAGTAAATTTTTGCTGAGCTTAGTATTCTGCTGAAGAGTTGTATGATGTATTTGTGTAAAATATGACAATCGGAATTCATGCGATTGGCAACAGCACAGTTCACGTTCTTGAACGATCCGTACCTCGCTTTCGATACTAGTCCGAAAGGCATGTGGCAGTATGACATGTGAAATGAAATACTGTCTTGTGCATAGCAGATAATCATAATTACTTGAAGTAAAACTAAAGGTGACTGCAATAATTCCAGTCAATTCTATTTCTTTTTTGTGCACTTAACACCCTTGTCAAGTCGGTTAAGGCCTAATAAAAATGCAATGAGATGCCAATAACTGTTCTATGAATATTTACGAACTGCGCTACTGCCTCGAAGTACAAGATACGGACAGTCTGTATTTTAGGGCAACATCGACCGCGTGTTTTTATCCTACTCACCTGCCACAAAAGAAGGCACGGGAGTGAGCGCTATCGTAACACTGCTGTGTACTGAAATCTTCCAGTCCAATACAGCGTCCCATGGCTTATTACTTAGGTTACCGTCATGTGAGTTACTGCAGACATCACCGGATGCTTCGTTGTAGCTTCACTCGTGATCCGCTATTAATAGCTCCAAAAGTACGGCATGTAATTTTGACGGTAGTGAAATCTTTCGGTGTCTGCGTATTCTAGTTACGTTTCACGACAAGCTTCTATCCCCGTGTGCCGAAAGACATGAAGAATATAGACGTAAGAAACTCTTCTCGCCAACTGCAATATACGGGATCCGTGCGCCATTAGTTGTGACTGCAGCTATGGCTCGCCGTAGGCAACTTTTGCCGCCATCTGGCTGAAGGCAGAATTTTCGCTGACAATGCTGGCCTGCAGGTGGAGCGAGGCTGCCTCCGGCGTCCGGCTGCACTGAGCCTAACGCCGTCTGACATCCCATTTGGCGGCTCTCCTGGATCTGATATGCCGTCACCTCACCAGCCAGCAAGCCGCCCCGGGCCGTCCATGCACCGTACGTCGCTCCCGCCAAGATTAGTTACTAGGAAATGCTTTCATGTTTTCCTCTGACGTCAGCTGAATACAGCAGGACGCCCGCAGGCAGAGGAGCATTTCGTCTTTCGCTCACCAAAAACATTCCAATCGGAGCAGTTCATAACGTGAAGCAATATATTCACCATTTCGTGTCACAAGTTCTCAGAAAGAAGGAAAAAACATTAGACATCATTCAAGTGTCATCTTGGTTTGAACGAGATCGTTCAGACAAATCAGCTACTTCGTTAGCCGGTGTGGCCGAGCGGTTCTAGGCGCTTCAGTCTGGAACCGCGCGACTGCTACGGTCGCAGGTTCGAATCCTGCCTCGGGCATGGATGTGTATGATGTCCTTAGGTTAGTTAGGTTTAAGTAGTTCTAATTTCTAGGGGACTGATGACCTAAGATGTTAAGTCCCATAGTTCTCAGAGCCATTTTGAAATCAGCTACTTCCTTTTCAATCACCCCAGAATTTCCCTCGCATTAATTGATTTAGGGAAACTACGAAAAACCATGCCATGCTGGTAATTGAAGTCCACATTTCTGGAATATAAGTGCCTTAATGAAGGCTTGGAAATAAACTCTGTTTAACTGGCAATTTTCTACTGTCAATGCTTGACCCATTTCGGGAACGGAATATAAAAGTCGGCGGTTTTCCAGGTACTTTATACAAAAAACAACGATTGAAAGTGAAACTTCATTTAGCAAATAAGAGGACGATAATACGTGTAGGTACACTTCACGTAAATATAAAACTTTTTATTGGTGTACACATCAAGATACGAAACTATTATCATATAAGATAGTGTGACGTTATCGTCACATATCGCTAAGCGATACTTCACTTTCTGCCACTAATTCATGGTTATTTTATTGATAGTGCTAGACATGTAGGCTGGGGTGGATGATTTTGTGTTTTTTTTTTTTTTACCACTGCTGATGTGGGCTCAGGGTTCTGTTATCTGCAGAAAACAGTGTCTTCGGGAGTAGAGGCGAGACTCCCCAAGGAAGTGGGCAGTTTCCGCAGAAGCAAGGCTGCAGCCTTTTCTGAAGTGACATCAAAGGCGGAGACGCCACAGCGCCGCCCTGCCAGCATGGGAATGGTGGTTGCTTTCGATCCAAAATTTTGGTCATCCAATCGAATTCAGTTGTCCTGCTACTGTGCTTGTTGCGAAGAGGCCGACCAATAGAGGACACACTGCTCTAAGTCAGTACCAACCTCGTGTTCGTTAATGTTCATTTTCTATGTCAAAAGTGCAAACGTTCTGCTGTGTTTTCGTTTCTATCATGAAATAAATGTTATTCTCATCCATCACATTGGCAATAGCATTGAATCGTCCCCTGTATGTAGAGCTTTCTGAAAGAAGAGAGTTGTTGATGCAGCCGCAACTTTCAAGGCATTCGTGTTCAGTCATTACGTGATTGGTCTCCTGACCGCCATCTGGTGCTGATGGGAGCATGCTTTGCTGATTTTGGGGAAATGAAAGTTTTGCAATCTGTTGTACTGTATTCCATACCCTGAGCAATTCGCTTCTTACTTGGTTCAAAAATGGTTCAAATGGCTCTGAGCACTATGGGACTTAACTTCTGAGGTCATCAGTCCCCTAGAACTTAAAACTACTTAAACCTAACTAACCTAAGGACATCACACACATCCATGTCCGAGGCAGGATTCGAACCTGCGACCGTAGTGGTCGCGCGGTTCCAGACTGTAACGCCTAGAACCGCTCGGCCACTTACTCGGTCTGGCACGCAATTTGAGTTGCCCATTTCATCATAATTTGTGATATACTCTCATTAATGTCGAACTTGCGAGGTGTCCATATAAGGATAACTTGCTGTGTTTTCTTCCTGCAACCTTGCATATAATTTGGTACCTTCTCCCAGTGCTGCCGTCATTCTGCGTGAATTCAGTACAGATTTACAGATTTTTAGAAAACTTTGCTCTGTGTTAACTCCTTGTGTGTTGTATCCAGTAATTAGGCCAAATCTAAATCTCTTAGAGTCAGACTTGATTTAAATTACAAGATCCTTTAAACTGTCCTACAACTTTACCGCAATTAGGCGACCAAATATCTATCTACATAAATAAAAATGTAAATATTAGTTTGTTCAATATCGCGTGTCTCCGAAAGTTCGTGGCGGACTGCTTTGAAACTTTGACACAACGTTGCATTCTGATACAAGAGTGTTTTTAGGTACTCTTTGAGATGTTTGAAATGTTGACAAAACCCTGCTTTCAAATACTCACGTGTTTTTATATACCCATTGGAACACCATCTTATGTGTACGTAATTTATGCGTAAAAAACGGGAAAACGTTATAAAAATGTAAATGTTGCTTTGTTAAAAACCGTTAATCATCGGTGGTTCTTGACCGAATGCTTTTAAATTTGAACACAACGCCGAATTCTAATACGGACCTGTTTTGAAGCACCTAATTCTTTAATGTATGGTGCAGAATACATGCATATGAAACTTTTTGAGATTTCTGAAACAATGTTTCGCCGTAATTAAAGTTATATAAATTTACGTATTATATATAATTAAAAAATAAGTAAATAAAAGCACGCGCTTATGCCACTTGCATTCGAATACAAAAATGTTATTGTGTACCTGATGGAACGCCTTGTGGTATATACAGGGTGTTTCAAAAATGACCGGTATATTTGAAACGGCAATAAAAACTAAACGAGCAGCGATAGAAATACACCGTTTGTTGCAATATGCTTGGGACAACAGTACATTTTCAGGCAGACAAACTTTCGAAATAACAGTAGTTACAATTTTCAACAACAGATGGCGCTGCGGTCTGGGAAACTCTATAGTACGATATTTTCCACGTATCCACCATGCGTAGCAATAATATGGCGTAGTCTCTGAATGAAATTACCCCAAACCTTTGACAACGTGTCTGGCGGAATGGCTTCACATTCAGATGAGATGTACTGCTTCAGCTGTTCAATTGTTTCTGGATTCTGGCGGTACACCTGGTCTTTCAAGTGTCCCCACAGAAAGAAGTCACAGGGGTTCATGTCTGGCGAATAGGGAGGCCAATCCACGCCGCCTCCTGTACGTTTCGGATAGCCCAAAGCAATCACACGATCATCGAAATATTGATTCAGGAAATTAAAGACGTCGGCCGTGCGATGTGGCCGGGCACCATCTTGCATAAACCACGAGGTGTTCGCAGTGTCGTCTAAGGCGGTTTGTACCGCCACAAATTCACGAAGAATGTCCAGATAGCGTGATGCAGTAATCGTTTCGGATCTGAAAAATGGGCCAATGATTCCTTTGGAAGAAATGGCGGCCCAGACCAGTACTTTTTGAGGATGCAGGGACGATGGGACTGCAACATGGGGCTTTTCGGTTCCCCATATGCGCCAGTTCTGTTTATTGACGAAGCCGTCCAGGTAAAAATAAGCTTCGTCAGTAAACCAAATGCTGCCCACATGCATATCGCCGTCATCAATCCTGTGCACTATATCGTTAGCGAATGTCTCTCGTGCGGCAATGGTAGCGGCGCTGAGGGGTTGCCGCGTTTGAATTTTGTAGGGATAGAGGTGTAAACTCTGGCGCATGAGACGATACGTGGACGTTGGCGTCATTTGGACCGCAGCTGCAACACGGCGAACGGAAACCCGAGGCCGCTGTTGGATCACCTGCTGCACTAGCTGCGCGTTGCCCTCTGTGGTTGCCGTACGCGGTCGCCCTACCTTTCCAGCACGTTCATCCGTCACGTTCCCAGTCCGTTGAAATTTTTCAAACAGATCCTTTATTGAATCGCTTTTCGGTCCTTTGGTTACATTAAACCTCCGTTGAAAACTTCGTCTTGTTGCAACAACACTGTGTTCTAGGCGGTGGAATTCCAACACCAGAAAAATCCTCTGTTCTAAGGAATAAACCATGTTGTCTACAGCACACTTGCACGTTGTGAACAGCACACGCTTACAGCAGAAAGACGACGTACAGAATGGCGCACCCACAGACTGCGTTGTCTTCTAAATCTTTCACATCACTTGCAGCGCCATCTGTTGTTGAAAATTGTAACTACTGTAATTTCGAATGTTTGTCCGCCTGAAAATGTACTGTTGTCCCAAGCATATTGCAACAAACGGTGTATTTCTATCGCTGCTGGTTTAGTTTTTATTGCCGTTTCAAATATACCGGTCATTTTTGAAACACCCTGTACGTAATGTAAACGTAATAAAATGGGAAACATTACAAAAATGTAAATGTTGGTTTGTTCAAAATCGGAGATTAGTATTTAACGTCCCGTCGACACCGAGGTAATTAAAGACGGATCACAACCTCAGATTAGGGAAGGACGGAGAAGGGAAGCGGTCATGCCCTTTCGAAGGAATCATCCTGGCGTTTGCCTGAAGTGATTTAGGGAAATCGCGGAAAACCTAAGTCAGGACGGCCGAATGCGTGTCCGATGTGCTAACCACTGCGTCACCCCACTCCGTTGTTCAGAATCTTTAATCTCCGAAAATTCTTGACTGATTGCTTTAAAATTTTGACACAGCATTGAATTATAAAACTTGCGTGTTTTTACGTACCTAATTTTTTAATATACGTATATTTTTAATACATATAATATGTTAGTATCTACATGTAATGTATTAGGGGCAACACTGTTACCAAAAATCTCAAAATATACCTTTCCAATTTATTTCGGATTTTTTACACGTTACTGTAATAAATGTTTAGATATACATATATCTTTTAAGATTGAGTCACGTAAGACGTAACACCCTTTTTATTTCGTGAACGGTGACACTTATCCATAAGTGGTTTTCCGCAAATGTTAGTGCGTCGAGGGGTACTTGATATTTTTGTTTGATTAATGTTTTTAGCGATAACATCAATGGAGATATTGAAGCAAGTATGTTCTTTTAAACGGAACCGTATACTTTTTAATAACGGCATTCGATAGCTCTTGAGAAAACAATTACATTGATATAACTTTGTAAATGCTGACGTTTAAACCTGATTCTAGAATGCGATATCATGGCGGCTGGAATCGGCTTTACCGGTGCAAACACCGCCAACCAGAGCTCTCTCGCTTGGTTGTACGAGAATGTCAACACATTTGCCTGTATACTTGCCTGTATTGCAGGCCGCTTATTTCTGATTCAACATTAGTTGCGTGCAGACCAATGAGAAGTTGGATAAACTACTTTTTTATGGTGAATGTAAAAGAAATTCCGTAAAAACAATACAACGATACAGAGCTCTCTATCCGGATCGCCAATGTCCGGCGCACCAGGCAACTGGACGAATTATTAAGACACTAGTGCGGAAAGACTGCCTGAACATCAAAAAGAGGACAAACCCGAAGCAGCTGTTCTGGCTAGGACGCTAATGAATTCGCACAATGGTAAGAGACATATTGCCGAGGAAAAGTGGAACCAGCCAGAAGAGTCTCATTCGCACCGTGCATCGACAGATGTTCTATTCCTGTCATCTGTCACTCCATCAGACACTCGACTACCGTGATTTCGAACGTCTTACATAATTTTGTCGCTTTGCCCTTCAGAAACTGAAAGACGATCCTACGGTTTTCCAATGTGTGCTCTTTGCCGATGAAGCAACGCTTACTAACTACGCTAATGTAAATTTGCGTAACATGCACTGCTGGGCAGCCGAAAATCCACATTGGCTTTCTCAGGTGCAACATCAACGGCCTGCAGCGTAAACGTATGGTGTGGCATAATGGGAAATTACATTGTGGGTCTTTACTTCATATCAGGCGTTCTTAATGGACATTCGCACGCTCACTTTCTGGCGAACATTCTGCCGGTTCTTCAAGAATAGGTACCACTGGTTGTTCGACAGTGTATGCGGCTGCAATATAACGGTTGCCCAGCTCTCTTGTCTCGTGTTGCAGCGCAAATAATGAATGATAACTTTGCTGGACATTTGATAGGACGAAATTCTGTTGTAAAATAGTCTGCGAGGTCTCCCGATTTCACTCCTCTCTGTTTATTTCTTTGGTGAGAACTCAAAGATGCAATCTATGACGATATGTGTCGTCGAATCGCCAGTGCATGCTCTACCATATCATCCACTGTAACTACATCTTCTCATCTTCTGAAGGGTGACTGCAAATGTGCATTTCAGTCCGTGGTCAACAGTTTGGACACATGCGTAAATGAAGGATAAAATTATTATTTTGGGAGACAAATTTTATGTTATGTGATTTGGGTGGTTACCAAATCATTGTTACTGAATTGTTTATTTCATTTACGTGTATACGAAATTGCGTTGCAGTGCCAAATATGTTGACAGCATGTATTGCACGTAGCTGGTAACACTTTCATCAGGGGCTTATGTTCAGCATAAAACGACGTTTCGTTAAGAAAAAATGGTTCAAATGGCTCTGAGCACTATGGGACTCAACTGCTGTGGTCATCAGTCCCATAGAACTTAGAACTACTTAAACCTAACTAACCTAAGGACATCACACACAGCCATGCCCGAGGCAGGATTCGAACCTGCGACCGTAGCAGTCGCACGGTTCCGGACTGCGCGCCTAGAACCGCGAGACCACCGCGGCCGGCCGTTTCGTTAAGAAGGCTATTTTACGGTGTACAGGTGGTCACCAGGTATTTTTGATAAAATGTTTAGTACAGCGAATGTATCCGATATGATATAATTTAGAGCATGGTAGGTAGAGACTGTTGTCTAACAACTTGTATTTTACCTCTAAGAAGCACACAGCCATGTACAGGAAAGCTAGGTCAAATTTTCCCTCTAACATTTAGATATTTAATACAGTAGTTGCTTTCAGCAGCGTATAAGACCTCCTTATTTTTGAAGAATGAGCTGTCGATTCCTCTGTTTCAGCTCACGTAAATCTTGGAGGATACACAAATGTGAAATGGTTTTCCTTAGCTCTTGTGATACGCTGGATACTAGCCTGTATAGTATTTCTATATACAACATGCGAAGGTAAACCTGCATGCAGGTCGTAAGTTGGCTAAATTGGAAAAAAATCTTTATTCTCGTGAGCAGACCTACCTTACAGTAAATAACTACGCAGCCTGCTCCGAGGGTGCTGCTTGGCAGTTTTTTCACCGCAAATGCCGTTTCGGGCCACCGTGCTCTCACGTTCTAGGACAATTCTCTATTTTTTTACTATAGGTTTAAACGTTAACATTAACAAACGTTATAGCATTGTAATTATGTTCTCAAGAACTATCGAATGCAGTTATAAAAGTATATGGTTCCATTAAAAAAAAGTACTAACTTCAGTATCTCAGTTGATTCCAGCGATAAAGCCATTATACAAACAAAAATATACGTGCCCTCGATGGTCTAACATTTGCCGAAAACCAAACAGGAAAGTTATATTTGTGGCTTATTGGTTTATGATTAGAATACTACTACAGAATCTGAATTTGCAATAACAACAAACTAGGCTCAAGGTCAGAGAGAAGTGGGAAAGGGAGATGGACAGAGGAGTATGAGGAAACACAGATAGAAAACAGGAAGGAGGAGCTGGACAGAGAAAGGGGACAGGAGGAGATGAAAAGAGTGGGGAGAAGAAGATGGACAGAAAAAGGGATATTCAATTCCCACATATATCAGAAACGTGTGCTTTCTCTTTTCTTTCTTTTCCATTTAGGCGAACTAGACTGCAGCAAAGTGTGGCCGGATAGAGCTAGTAATTTTATACAACCTGTTGTACACCCAAGCTTGTTGTTCTCACACTGATGGTACTATCGTTGTATACAATAGGCAAACCCAACTGTCATTCTCTTACTATTCAATGAACGAGTATTCCACTCACTCCTTTTGTTTGATTATAAGTCTGCTCAGTGACTAGGGAGAGCTGTGTCGATTTTCCCTAGGATTACATGTTTGCTGTGTGTTCAAAAAATGGTTCAAATGGCTCTAACCACTAAAGGACTTAACATCTATGGTCATCAGTCCCCTAGAACTTAGAACTACTTAAACCTAACTAACCTAAGGACAGCACACGACACCCAGTCATCACGAGGCAGAGAAAATCCCTGACCCCGCCGGGAATCGAAACCGGGAACCCGGGTGCTGTGTGTTGATTCGTGACTATTTGGCTAACTAATCTCCAGTATTCAGACTTAGTAACCGAGAACATTTTACAGCAACTTCACAACATAACGCAGATCCAAGATCACTGGTAACACAAACAGCTTACGCTTTTAGTACTATTTCCGTTCCGATGGTTACTTCCTGAAACGCGACAGCCGCACACACTCCGATCCTGGCGCCGCACATTGGGCCAACTCGCTTCGGAACCTGGTCATGATAGAAAAGTGGATATGAAATTTTACAAAACTTTGTTCTTTTTAATTTGTTCGGTCACTGATTAGGAATCCGATGTCAGAGTTACAAAATTCAAAATGGTGGATGCAGTTTGGCGGATCAAAAATTATAAATTTAGCAGATTAGAGTAAAACTTCGGGTATGAAGTATTGTCAGGTCGCTGATAACGAATTAGAAGTTGAAATTGCCTTACTGAAATGTTTTAGATTTTCAATCTAAATCATAGTCACATTCGTCGCTTGTGTCATATCGTTATTAGAAGTGTCGCTGTCGGGTTATCCACTGGGAGATGGTTGGAAAAGCTTCAGTAGGCATTTGTTTGTCATCTTTGTCATTTTCTGGAATCTCAAGATGAGTGGATCCGAAAATACCAGAAGCCGATGGTACACGTCATGCATCGTTTTCTCTCAGGAATATTTGCTCAGAAAATAAGGTGACGCCGGATTCCATATTCCACCTCCCCCCCTGCCCGCCTCCCCCCCCCCTCCACCCATTGCATCTTCAGATAGCCGAACGGAACAATTTCGATTATGACTTATGGCATATCTGTGCATCAGAACTATGTGACATCGGGACTTATTGCAGAATACTGCGGGACCGGTTATGTTGCCTCTCGACTTTCTAGATACACATTCTTTTCAGAGTCCTTGACAGATATGTTCTATTTCTAAACTTCACTATGAAAAATTTGAATAATTCTGCAGCATTTCGCTAAAAAAACAATATAACTCGGGAAATAATCATCTTGCACAAAAAAATTATTTACCAACTTGCGAAAAAAATTATGATCTCCGTTCCGAATAGCTCCCGAAGATTTCTACGGAAAACCCTTTTTTTTGTGGAAGCGAGGTACCAATTTTTACAGTGAGGCTCTGCTGGAAGGCAGAGAAATGGCCGTCCACTAAAAACGTGCAAATATGTGCACACAAATAGATTTGAACTAGTTAACTATACTGTAAAGGTAGCAGAGGAGCCATTTACGAAAGTGAAGCCACGTAGAAGGAATTATGTACCCAACGTTTCGGTTAATATCGGTAGTAGTTTAGTATTAAGTGTATATCCGTCAATACACCGATAAAAATGTCGTAAATATACTTTCTGAGTGCTAACCATCTTATTTCATCCTGAAAACTAAGCAGGATCGCTGTCACATATTATACACGCCACACAAACCGTATCTGAAAAATTTTTGGTTGCCTATTCGCTGTTCACTGTCAATTGTCACGGCATCTGTCATGTCGACTTGAGACTGGAATGATACAGCAGCACTGGACAAGTATGCAAACCCACACAAGATTTTGCGGTGAGAACATCTTTTCTTCCCTATTCTGTCGAGGTTTTGAAGCGAGTTGGCCCACTGTGCGGTCTCGCAGGTAGCAATGTTCTGTCTGATGGCGGAGCGCGGTCTTTCAAGTGCTGGTCGTTCGCGACGTTGCTAAAGGATAAGTGAGGAGTAAATCTGTGAACTGAGGTCCCTACATACGTGTCACACAGCAAGGGGTAAGAGTGGATATAGTAAGCCGTTCCGCAATTAATCTTGTTTATTTTGATAAGTGGAAGTTGGTGACACAGGCTAAAGATGGCTTTAAATTGTTTATATTGTGCGCTAAAAGATGTCATGAACGATAATTGGCTCAGTAATGTCATTACCAAGGAAATGCCATTCGTGTTTATGGGAAGCATCCTTCGAAAGACGTATTTTGCCATCCAGACTCGAAGAACATTCTAATGAGAATAACATGGCGACTTCTGTATAGAAGTTTTCCTCGGTCTAGTTTGCCAAAAGTTTTGTACTGAAAAAACTTAAGACGCAGTATGAAGGTGAAAAATGGCGACCACGTGAGTTTTCAGCTGCAGGGTCCAAATGGCTCTGAGCACTATGGGACTTAACTTCAGTCCCCTAGAACTTAGAACTACTTAAATCTAACTAACCTAAGGACATCACACACACCCATGCCCGAGGCAGAATTCGAACCTGTGACCGTAGCGGTCGCGCGGTTCCAGACCGAAGCGCCTAGAACCGCTCGGCCACTCCGGCCGGCCTCAGCTGCAGGGAACTGATACAACTATGAAAAGTGTGCTGAGAGGAAAAATTCATGTTTGGAAGCAGTAAGTGTAGCAACAACGAACGGCAATGGAAATTATACCATCGAGGCTTCCACGACTTGCATGTGCTTCAGTCTGAAGTCTTAACACATGCTGCTGACAATGTAAAATGTTGTTTTATGCAGCCAGTCGAAAGAGCGGTTGAATACTGTTGCAGCGCGATTTCCGCTTCGAAAATATTAATTTATTTACGTTGGCGGTAAAACACAGCGCAGGTGTTTCGCTCGATGATTGGGTGAGACGGTGTCTGACGGTACACTGGGGGGCTGACATCGGTCTGCGGGCGGTGCGGCACAAACCGTACTCCGTCGCCGCAGCGGCAAACACTGCACGACCTTCGCATGTTACGTGTAATGTAAGTACTTGAAATGAATATCATACCAGTGGTTGGACAAGAATATGGAAGCACCAGAAAACAACACATTACCAAGCGTAATACTGTGTGGGAAACCCTCTAGCATTCAAAACACCTGCCAGTCGTCTCGGAATGGATAAATAGAGGTCCTTTACGGTTTTCAAGGGAATCTCGTGCCAGTCTTCCAGCAAAATAGTGGCTACTTAAGGTACCGAAGATGGAGCTGGACAGTAATCACGCACCCTTCTTTCCCTGGTAGACCACAAAGACTTAATAATATTGAGATCTGGTGACTGTCGTGGCCTGGAGAGACGTGACAGTTCATCCTCGTGCTCACAAAACCAGTACTGGACGACGTGAGCTGTGTGAATAGAGATCCTGTTGCATTGGAACACAGCATCACCGTTGAGGAACATACATTGTAACATGGAGGTGAACCTGATCAGCCAAAAATGGTCACATTAGTCCTTGGCAGAGTATCCATGAGGCTTGTGGAATGCCACAATATGGCTGCCCAAATCATCACCGAACTCCCTTCATGTTTAGGACTTGGAATCTAAACCCGGCCTGAAGTTGGAAACAGTGTGAGTCTCATCCGACCGAATGACTTTCTTCCATTACTCCATATTCCAGGCTTTACGGCTTCCGCACCGCGTTTTCCATTTACTGGCATTTGTATTTGTGATGAGTGGTTTTGGAATTACAGCTCGCCCTATGATTCTCTCCTCCTGGAGCTGCCTTCGCGTTGTTTTGATGCTAACAGCGGTCGCGAGTACGACATTCAGTTCTGCAGTAACTTCTCACAGCTGTCGCCCTCTATTTTTCGTCACAAGCCTCTCCAATGACCACCTGTCACGATCACTCAACACACACGTTCGTCCGCGTTGTGACTTAGCGCATAAAGATTTCCGGCTTTCCCCGTATGCAGTATATATCTTCGATAACGTACATCTTTAAACACCAAACACTCCGGCTCCCGTAGTTGCAGGAGAACCCTCCACACGAGCACCAACAACTTATCCAAGGCCAAATTCACTTAACTCCGATTTAATACGTTCACAACTAAATTGAACACTATCTGACCACTAAATTGCGCGTCATTTAGGACGGCGACCGAGTTAAGGTTCGTTCTGCGCATCTAATGTCACAAAACACAGTCAGCCAATGAGCAGAGAACGACGTTGCCAGAGCTCGACTGCAGTACAGAGCACGGATGAGTGTCTTCAGTTTTAAAAACGTTCAGTCATAAATAAAGTAATTGAACAAAAGCAATGTCTTGATAGCAGACTTTCTACAAAATAACGTTTGGAAAAAAGCATTCTTTATACCAATTGCTTCATATTCTATTAACTAATTAAACCAAACAAGCAATAATCCTCCTAATTCAGGCGATAGCAAGGAAATTCATTTTCACTAACCACTTTTTCGCAATAAAGAACAGCGGTAATTGTTTATTTCCTATTGTACTTCAACGAATCGTGAGTAATTCATAGTCATGCCAACAGTCATATCTAACAATTGGTTCAAGAATCATAAAAGAAGGTTGTATACATGGAAGAATCCTGGAGATACTAGAAGGTATCAGATAGATTATATAATGGTAAGACAGAGATTTAGGAACCAGGTTTTAAATTGTAAGACATATCCAGGGGCAGATGTGGACTCTGACCACAATCTGTTGGTTATGAACTGTACATTAAAACTGGAGAAACTGCAAAAAGGTGGGACTTTAAGGAGATGGGACCTGGATAAACTGAAGGAACCAGAGGTTGTACAGAGTTTCAGGGAGAGAATAAGGGAACAATTGACAGAAATGGTGGAAAGAAGTAGAGTAGAAGAAGAATGGGTAGCTCTGAGGGCTGAAATAGTGAAGGCAGCAGAGGATCAAGTAGGTAAAAAGACGAGGGCTAGTAGAAATCCTTGGGTAACAGAAGAAATATTGAATTTAATTGATGAAAGGAGAAAATATAAAAACGCAGTAAATGAAGCAGGCAAAAAGGAATACAGACGTCTCAAAAATGAGATCGACAGGAAGTGCAAAATGGCTAAGCAGGGATGGCTAGAGGATAAATGTAAGGATGTAGAGGCTTATCTCACTAGGGGTAAGATAGATACTGCCTACAGGAAAATTAAAGAGACCTTTGGAGAAAAGAGAACCACTTGTATGAATATCAAGAGCTCAGATGGAAACCCAGTTCTAAGCAAAGAAGGGAAAGCAGAAAGGTGGAAGGAGTATATAGAGGGTCTATACAAGGGCGATGTACTTGAGGACAATATTATAGAAATGGAAGAGGATGTAGATGAAGATGAAATGGGAGATACGATACTGCGTGAAGAGTTTGACAGAGCACTGAAAGACCTGAGTCGAAACAAGGCCCCGGGAGTAGATAACATTCCATTAGAACTACTGACACCCTTGCGAGAGCCAGTTCTGTCAAAACTCTACCATCTGGTGAGCAAGATGTATGAGACAGGCGAAATACCCTCAGACTTCAAGAAGAATATAATTCCAATCCCAAAGAAAGCAGGTGTTGACAGATGTGAAAACTATCAGTTTAATAAGTCACAGCTGCAAAATACTAACGCGAATTCTTTACAGACGAATGGAAAAACTGGTAGAAGCCGACCTCGGGGAAGATCAATTAGGATTCCGTAGAAATGTTGGAACACGTGAGGCAATACTGACCCTACGACTTATCTTAGAAAACAGATTAAGAAAAGGCAAACCTACGTTTCTAGCATTTGTAGACTTAGAGAAAGCTTTTGACAATGTTGACTGGAATACTCTCTTTCAAATTCTGAAGGTGGCAGGGGTAAAATACAGGGAGCGAAAGGCCATTTACAATTTGTACAGAAAGCAGATGGCAGATATAAGAGTCGAGGGGCATGAAAGGGAAGCAGTGGTTGGGAAGGGAGTGAGACAGGGTTGTAGCCTGTCCCCGATGTTATTCAATCTGTATATTGAGCAAGCAGTAAAGGAAACTAAAGAAAAATTCGGAGTAGGTATTAAAATCCATGGAGAAGAAATAAAAATTTTGAGGTTCGCCGATGACATTGTAATTCTGTCAGAGACAGCAAAGGACTTGGAAGAGCAGTTGAACGGAATGGACAGTGTCTTGAAAGGAGGATATAAGATGAACATCAACAAGAGCAAAACGAGGACAATGGAATGTAGTCGAATTAAGTCGGGTGATGCTGAGGGAATTAGATTAGGAAATGAGACACTTAAAGTAGTAAAGGATTTTTGCTATTTGGGGAGCAAAATAACTGATGACGGTCGAAGTAGAGAGGATATAAAATGTAGACTGGCAATGGCAAGGAAAGCGTTTCTGAAGAAGAGAAATTTGTTAACATCGAGTATAGATTTAAGTGTTAGGAAGTCGTTTCTGAAAGTATTTGTATGGAGTGTAGCCATGTATGGAAGTGAAAGATGGACGATAAATAGTTTGGACAAGAAGAGAATAGAAGCTTTCGAAATGTGGTGCTACAGAAGAATGCTGAAGATTAGATGGGCAGATCACATAACTAGTGAGGAGGCATTGAATAGAATTGGGGAGAAGAGGAGTTTGTGGCACAACTTGACAAGAAGACGGGATCGGTTGGTAGGACATGTTCTGAGGCATCAAGGGATCACAAATTTAGCATTTTAGGGCAGCGTGGATGGTAAAAATCGTAGAGGGCGACCAAGAGATGAATACACTAAGCAGATTCAGAAGGATGTAGGTTGCAGTTAGTACTGGGAGATGAAGAGGCTTGCACGGGATAGAGTAGCATGGAGAGCTGCATCAAACCAGTCTCAGGACTGAAGACCACAACAACAACAACAACCAACAGTGTTTGTCGGTATTGTGCGTGACTCTTTAAAATCTTCTAGGAAACCGGTTGAACGATGAGTTGCGTTAGCCTAATGGTTGCCGGCACGGTAGCTCAGCGTGTTCGGTCAGAGGGTTAACAGCCCTCTGTAATAAAAAAAACTGAGCTAATCGATCAACAACGAACTTAAACGGATGTCTTACGACGTCCGCCCCGAACAGATGCAACGAACAAAAGTGAACAAAACGAGAGTAAAAAAAAAAAAATGGTTAAGGTGTTGGGCTACTAAGCTAAGGTTCTGAGTTCAAATCTTGTTCGGTGCCTCGTATTTTCTTTACTTGAAAACAATATCGAAATCTTATTTCATGAATTTTATTCGTTTGAATGTAATATTTTGAAATTTCTAGTGGCAGCTAAAATATACCATACGGATAGTATACGCTGTGGACTTTTACCACTGCAAACTCTTCAGAATTTCGAGGAATGGTTTGCTACATTTAATGCTGCGTAATAACTGCGTTGAACATCGAAACAAAATTAAGTCATTTATGGGGGGAAGGTATCAGTCAAGAAGATGTGTAAAAATCAAATTTTTGGGCGAAATAGTTTTTGTGAAATCTAATGATAAGTGTGTCAAAGCAGTCGGAACACCATGTGTCTGCACAGGCGAGCAATGCAGTGATGACAAAAACGCGCACAGCGCGGAATGCGGGGAGCACGTCACTGAAGTAGTGAAAGGGTTAATGCGGCCTTTGTGGCTTTACTTCATAAACTGCACGCTCCCTCCTAAACATAAGTTTGCGAACTATACTATATTATGGCGCTGCTTCTCTTGGCGCGTGCAACTAGCAACGCAGCAGTCTCCCGCGTCAGGCATGCGCGAGCCGCCAAGATAAAAGAATTGAACTATAGTGACACTTGCAACGCATTGCACAGGTGCTGTCCGTGGTCAAATGAAACGGCACAATCTGCAGGCTTGGCTTGTATCTTAATTTATGTTCATGCATACATTTCTCGCGATGTTTCCATGTTTTTGCCCGACCCCTGTACGTAAAAGTAAACATTCTGTTTAGAACACGAAAGAAATTACCGTTTATTGTGCATACCGCAGATTGTCTGATAAATCCCATGTGCAGTCTGGACAGAGTCTATCTAGATATTACATAAGCGACACTGTAAATATCTTCCAGAATCCAGGAGGTTATCTGATGACTCCTGGGAGCGCCACCTGATCTGACAAAATTCTTCAGAGAGTCGAGGAAATGGTATCTAGAAAGACTAGACAAAAGTTGGTGAAATCGATAGCTGTTGACAAGGCGTAGAACCTCAACACTTCATCCAAGAAACGGTCATCGATTGATTTAAGTGACAACTAACATCAGAGAACACTAGAACACTGCACTTGTTGCACACTATTTCAAAAGACAGATGCTCAACATATCGGTTAACTACATCGTCAGTGACGGCTGCAGCGCGTACACGAGGGAGGCTGCGAAATAACTAAAAAATTACTTTCCCAGATGAATCACACTTTATATGATGTCATGTCGCAATAAGCCTCGGTATTCAGTTTCTTTTCTTAAAAAACCGTCCCACACGAGCAGACACACACACACACACACACACACACACACACACACACACACACACACACACACGTACGCGCACAGTAGGTTTTACGGGACCCATTATCGACATTCTGAAATACAGCCACATCCCCTCTGCAGCGTGTGATCATTAGCAGTCAAAAAAATGGTTCAAATGGCTCTGAGCACTATGGGACTCAACTGCTGTGGTCATAAGTCCCCTAGAACTTAGAACTACTTAAACCTAACTAACCTAAGGACAGCACACAACACCCAGCCATCACGAGGCAGAGAAAATCCCTGACCCCGCCGGGAATCGAACCAGGGAACCCGGGCGTGGGAAGCGAGAACGCTACCGCACGACCACGAGATGCGGGCCATTAGCAGTCGTCTATAGCTTCATCAGTGATGAAGTAATTGTCGTGGCTACATACAGAAGGGGCTCTGCGTCTTATTCTCTTTTGCGTCTCGCTTCGAATCATTCGCATTGACAAATAGAACATATCGGCAGTCGAGGTCAATAGAGACGAAGCTCAGGTGAGCCAGGAAGGAGAAAACATGTAGTGTAATACTGTTGACGATAAAATCTTGATGTTTGGCTAGAACGGTTTAGAGGAACGGGAGAAAATCTCAATCAGAGATGCCAGGTGGGGACCTGATTTTAAGTGCACGCTACCGCGGTGACAATAGTCCAGTGATATACGTGCCACCTCTCGTAAAATACAATGGGAGTTCCTGATTTACAGCCGGCCGTTGTGGCCGAGCGGTTCTAGGCGCTTCAGTCTGGAACCGGGCGACCGCTACGGTCGCAGGTTTGAATCCTGCCTCGGGCATGGGTGTGTGTGACGTCCTTAGGTTAGTTAGGTTTAAGTAGTTCTAAGTTCTCGGGGACTGATGACCTCAGCAGTTACGTCCCCTAGTGCTCAGAGCCATTTGAACCATTTGAACCTGATTCACATTCGAGCGATGGTCCAGAAGTGTTAAAAAAGAACTATTTTACTTTTGCAAATTTACCCGATGTTAGTCATTAAGAGCTGCGTTATCCGCCACCGATTTGCATACACAGTTCTAGAGCGTCACAGAAATGGAGAATAGGCTCTAATAAGCTCTAATGGAAGACGCTAGAAGAAGGCGTTGTCAGCTGAACAGAGCCTTAGTCTCAGAATTCCAGTACGATTTCAGGAATGTACTCTGCCCTACATACATCCCCCGTGTAACAATGAAGATGGCATTGGAGAAGCCTACAGGTATAGAAAGGGGTACCGAGAATCCTTTCTGAGTACCATACGCGAATGGAAAAGCCAGGAAGGAAAAATAGGTTTTCCAAAGCTCTGTATTCATCGATATCTTTAGGCACGCTGTATGAATTTGGAAGGGATAAGAATGGAATGGCGAATTAACTTGGTCGTATAATCTTTCGAAGGACCCCTCTTATTATTTGCTTTAATCAACTTATGAAAATTACGTAAAACATAAAACCTGATTGGCAGAGATAGATTTGAAGCCAGCTGCTCCTAAATGCGAACCCAGTTCCAGGAAGCGGAGAGGAGAAAGAGAGACAGAGCATTCGAGTATCACAGGGACCCTCTCCTGTACATTATAAGCCAGCTTGCGAAGTAATGACACAGATGCAAGTGTTTGATGATGATGATGTTTGGTTTGTGGGACGCTCAACTGCGATGTCATCAGCGCCCGTACAAAGTCCCAATGTTTACACAGTCCAGTTCTGTACACAGTCCAATCTAGCTACTGCACGAATGATGATGATGAAATGATGAGGATAACACAAACACCCAGTCCCCGGGCAGACAAAATCCCCAACCCAGCCTGACATCGAACCCGGGATCCAGTGATGCAGAGGCAGCGATGCTAGCCACTTTTTTTTCTTTTTTTTGCGTTTTGACCGGTATCGTTCGTTGCGTTTGGTCTGGACGGACGTCACAAGACATCCGTGCGAGTTGATTCTTGATTCCTTTACTCAGTTTTTGTTTTTATTGCAGAGGGCAAACAGCCCTCTGACCGAACACACTGAGCTACCGTGCCGGCTCCACTAGGCCACGAGCCGCGGACAGATGTAGCTGTGTTTAAAATGCTGTGTGGTGCTGCACGTTGCAAGTCCATGTTTAATGTTACGATGTGAGAATAATATAAAAAATAGCACTAAAGTGGTAATAACAAGGAGGAGTGTTTGTTTGTTCAACTAAATTAAAAATCAAATATTAGGATTGTCGTGTTGTATTTCGAGGGTGCTTTCATTATTAACATTTTATGCGTTTTGTGCTCCACTGCTCCACCCTCATTCGCAACGAGTCGGATTTTATTGCTTCGTCGTTTATTAAAGCAAATTCCATTTTGACGAGCGCTTTTAATGGTTTTTCTTTCGTCAGCACAAAATGTCTTACTCACGAGAAAATTCAGTGGGCTTTGAAACACTTGCTTGTAGAGAAAAAAGTTATATTCATTCTGGGTAAATTGCTTCCCCTACAGTTGAGCGACTGAATGAAAAATATGAATGATAAATTATGTGAGCGGTAAGAGACTGGGTGATTCTTGTAGGAGATGAAATCAGTATCTTTAAATGTAGAACGAGAGGTCTTTGAGACGGACTCCAGAACGCTTTCCGCTCTGGAATAGGCTCCAGGAATTTCTGAGGCACAGTTTCCAAACATCCGTCACCAGCGGGCGGTGGAACAATGGTTTCTGAGACAACTGTCAAGTTCAATTATTCGGTTACCTTACAAATGGAAAATAACTTTCAGTATTGCGATTTCAATTTATGCAGTATTTCTGGTCTCTCACGTATTTCACCTTGAGTGTGGTCAAAATCAGACGGTGAAATTTGCATACACAACTCAAGGCCTACCAAGGTATCTATCAAACCAGAGTTACGTTATTCATTCTAATTTTATATAATCGCTGCTGAGCACTTCTTGAGTGTACGTTTTCGAGGATTATTTTGGATGAAAGATAGAAGAAAAATATTAGTGGCAATCGTAAACTCTCAATAACGATTATGTAGAGGAGCAGATACCCCAAATGCCGTTTATATCAAGATCATTGACAGAAATATTCGTTTAAGTTAGCATACTAATTAAAGCTTAAATGAAGTTTTAATCCATCAGTGTTCTCGGTAATGCAATATGTGGTTAATACTTCGATTCTTGAGTATAGAAGTGTAACATAATTACAAATACTTTGTACAATGAACATTTCGAAAAGTCTGAGGCTTCAAAAATGTGGGGATGAAAGATGATCAAAAGTGAAAGAGAAAGGAAACTGATCTAGGGAAGGAAATGCAGAATGCCGAATAATTGAGACTTCGGCATATCCTGAACACATGGCATTTGACAGCGTCTTGAATATAGATGGGTGTACAGATACTTTTAAATGTAATTTTCGTGAATGATGTTCCTTAGTTTTACGCTTGACTACTCCATAAATCTATATGGAGTTCAGTAGTGTCCGTTTCGCATTTGGAGCAATTTCGCGTATGATCTCCCACATAATGCCAAGTTTAATACAAAAAAAAGAAAGATTTGGAATAGGAATTAAAATCCAGGAAGAAGAGGTTTGTCGATGACATCACAATTCTGTCAGAGACATTAAAGGACTTGGAAGAGCAGTCGAACGGAATGGACAGTGACTTGACAGAAGGAACATCAACAAAAACAAAACGAAGGTAATAGAAAGTAGTCGAAATAAATCAGATGATGCTGAGGGGTTTAGATTAGGAAATGATACACATAAAGTAGTAAACGAGTTTTGCTATCTGGGCCGTAAAATAACTGATGATGGTCGAAGCAGAGAAGATATAAAATGTAGACGCGCAATGGCAAGAAAAGCGTTTCTGAAGAAGAGAAATGTGTTAACATGGAGTATAGCTTTAAGTATCAGGAAGTCCTTTCTGAAAGTATTTGTCAGTTTAGACAAGAAGAGAATAGAAGCTTTTGAAATGTGGTGTTATAGAAGAATGCTGAAGATTAGATGGGTAGATCATGTAAATACTGAAGAGGTACTGAAGAGAATCGGTGACAAAAGAAATTTGTGGCACAACGTGACTAGAAGAAGGATCGGCTGGTAGGAGACATTCTGAGATATCAAGGGATCACCATTTAATAGTAGAGGGAAGTGTGGAGGGGGGGAGGGGGGGGAAGTCGTCGAGGGAAACCGCGAGATGAATGCAGTAAGCAGATCCATAAGGATGTAGGTTGCAGTAGTAAATCGCAGATGAAGAGGCTTGCACAGGATAGAGTAACATGGAGAGTTGCTTCAGACCAGTCTTCGGACTGAAGACCACAATAACAACAACAACAACAATACAGTTCTTATAAAATGGCTGTTTTCTGAGCACGCAGTGGTTGTAGGAGAAAAGTATTTGACAGAGATAACAGTTATAGATTTACAGAATGTATCAAAAGGTACGCTACAACTTCAGTGTTTTATAGCATCCAAACTAATTAAGATATTCACAATATTTTTGGCTTATGTGACAGACAAAATCACAAAGGTTTGCTTGTGTGTGTTAGAAGTTGTTGTGAGTGAAGCCTCTTGAGCGGCGCGGCTTCAGGAATACTCTGTAATGGTCTCCTCACCGCGCCTCAAAAATCGAGCGCTCAGTCCGACATGGTTGCCCACTTTCCACAATACTGCATGCTTTGGCATTAGAGCCCCTATTCCAGGGGCTCCGCCAACGCCTGGTGGGCCTGACATTGCATGGTCACTTCTCGTTGTACAGTCTATGCTGACGATCTTGTCCTCTACCTCCGCAATGAAGACGACGTTCGCGCGGCTCTGACTTGGGTGACGACATATGGAGAGGCATCGGGCAGTTCTGTTAACATTTCCTAATCGAAGGTTCTACTCATTGGTGAGGGCCTACCTGAGAGATATGTCGCTCCTATTAGTGTGGCCTCCAGCGTCCGCTGTTTGGGCATTGATTTTATGAATGACCTCCATCGTTCAGCGGCAGCAAACAGTACACGTCTCCTTCAAACGCTGAGGACTGGCCTTGTGGACCACCGGCTTAAATTTCTCGACATTGTACAGCGTACGCAATACATGAAAGTTTACCACGCCTCTCGCATCCCCCATGTGGGACAAGTGTTCCCGGTTCCGACTACCCTTGCCCATAGTATGTTGTTTGCGATGGGATCCTTTGTCTGTACTGGGATGCCATTTAAAGTTCAATATTCCCCACTTACTCTCCCACGGTAGCGTGGTGGAGTTGGCTTATTCCATGTGCCAGACAGAGTTACGGCACTTTTTGTTTGCTCCCAACTGAAAGTCTAGCGCTGCTGCCCGTTGAGCCCAGCGGGACTGCTTTTGCATAAATATGCGCCAGTCTCCACGTCAGCCCCAGTCATGATATCAGACATTCTACCACTCTTTTATCACTTTCGGCACTTATTTCTTGAATTAAGTTACAGAATTAAGTCTCCTTACCCCTTTCACCCATACTCCAGACAAAAATCATATGGCGTCGGGTGTAGAAAGAGGTACATGCAGGTTATGTCGACACCAGCGTCCAGTCCACCTGGTATATCAATGTCCGCCCCGATAGCTGACTGGTCAGCGTGACGGACTGCGGCCCAAGGGGCCCGGGTTCGATTCCCCGCTGGGTCAGGGATTTTCTCCGCTCAGGGACTGGTTGCTGTGTTGTCTTCACCATCATTTGATCCCCATCCGGCCCGCAGGTAGCCCAATGCGGCGTCGAATGTCATAAGACCTGCACCAAGGCGGCCGGACCTGCCCTGTAAGGGGCCTCCCGGCCGTGACGCCAAGAGCTCATTCCCATTTCCATCACTGTCAATGGCAAACAGGTCAACCAGATTCGTTTGCACAGCATCCGCCTCGCTGGCACACCCCTCTGTGTTCACTGTGGTGTAGAAGCTCATCGATTCTCATGTGTTCCATCGTCTGACGCATGGAGACAAGCGCAGCGTATCTTGGTTTCCCTTACCCGACAGACGCCTGCTCAAATCACTTTCCTGACGCTTTTATTGCCAGATGTGATTCATTACCCCGCAACAAAAACTAACTCTGTGAATTGGATATGCGGTCATACGGTCCGCTACCTTTTAGGACACAACGAGAAATCAGAACTGGGTTATTGGACGCCCCTCAACGATCGACACTGTGCACTTGTTCGCAATCTCAGATACAAGCTGTACTTTTTCAGTCTTCTATGGAGCACCTTTCATGACCCGCCATCCAGCTGGAACGTCCGAGCCATGAGACATGATGCTCTGAACGCACTACAAACGGATTCTCCATTAGAATTTCGAGCAGACACGTTTGGATGTTCCGCCAATTGCAAAAAAAAAAAAAAAAAAAATATATATATATATATATATATATATATATATATATATATATATATATATATATATAAATAAAAAAAGTCATGGTGCTGGATTGTTAAAGGAGAGATCCGAGTTCAAATCGCGCTTGTGCCTCAAATATTCTTGTTTTTCACAAAAACTTGGATTTCATGGTCGAGCGGCTGCTCATAAGCCACACATCACGCTTGGTGTAAGGAGCGTAAAGCGTAAACAGTGGACGATTGAACAGTGAGAAAACGTGGTGTGGAATGACGGATCACGGTACACTATGTGGCGATCGGATGGCAGGATTTGGGTATGGCGAGTACCTGGTGAAGTCATCTGCCAGTACGTGTAGTGTCAACAGTAAAATTCGGAGGCGGTGGTATTATGGTGTGATCGTGTTTTTCACGGAGGAGGCTTGCACCCCTTGTTGTTTTGCGTGGCACTATGACAGCACAGGCCTACATTGATGTTTTAAGCGCCTTCTTGCTTCCCACTGTTTGAAGAGCAATTCGGCGATGTCGATTGCATCTTTCGACACGGGGGGGGGGGGGGGGGCACCTGTTTATAATGCACGGTCTGTGGCGGAGCGGTTACACGACAATAACATCCCTGTAACGGACTGGCCTGCACAGTGTCGTTAAAATGGTTCAAATGGCTCTGAGCACTACGGGGCTTAAACTTCTGAGGTCATCAGTCCTAGAACTTAGAACTACTTAAACATAACTAACCTTAGTACAGCACTCACATCAATGCCCGAGGCAGGATTCGAACCTGCGACCGTAGCGGTCGCGCGGTGTCAGACTGTAGCGCCTAGAACCGCTCGGCCAGCCCGGCCGGCCACAGAGTCGTGATCTGAATCCTATAGAACACGTTTGGGATGTTTTGGAACGCCGACTTCGTGCCAAGCCTCACCGACCGACATTGATACCTCTCCTCAGTACATGGATGGTCTGCCGTTCCCCAAGAAACAAAAATGGTTCAGTTGGTTCTGAGCACTATGGGACCTAACATCTGTGGTCATCAGTCCCCTAGAACTTAAAACTACTTAAACCTAACTAACCTAAGGACATCACACACATCCATGCCCGAGGCAGGATTCGAACCTGCGACCGTAGCAGTCCCGCGGTTCCGGACTGAGCGCCTAGAACCGCTAGACCACCGCGGCCGGCCCCCAAGAAACCTTCCAGCACCTGACTGAACGTATGCCTGCGAGAGTGGAAGCTTTCATCAAGGCTAAGGGTGGGCCAACACCATATTGAATTCCAGCATTACCGATGGAGGGCGCGACGAACTTGTAAGTCATTTTCAGCCAGGTGTCCGGATATTTTTGATCACATAATGTAAATAGAATAGGAAATGCTTCAAAGCATACGTAATAGCACTGAAAATTTAATTGACTTTATTTGGTCAGTGAAGGACAGAATAATGGATTTCGTTTACAAGAACTGCTTGTACAAAGGTATGTTTCTCTATAAAGTACAATGTAACAAATTAATAAAATAATATGTAGGAATATTGATGTGGACTATCTCACAGCGAGGTATTTTTTATCTAATGTGTGAAGATATGTTCCGTCGTCAATCTCGAGAAGCTGCCTACATCAGTTTGTTGGCGTACTCTCACAGTCCAGTGGCCGTAGATATCGTAAAGTTCGACTTTTTACCTTTTGTTCTTCTGGCGATTCATTGTAAGGTCTGTCATGTCGACATTCCTTTTGATAGCTATCCCCCAAAGGAGGCGGATCGTACATTACTGTTGCTGAACCTTCTTGGCTTAGAACTGACACTGACTGCAGCAATTGATAATGAATTAATTCATAAACACGTGTATATTTCTCACTGTATATTTCACTTATAGATAACACAAAATACAGTCTCATTTTCGCATGCATATCAATAGGCTTGCACCACTTTCATTTTTTACGTTAAGACAAGACGAGAGGCCATTTCAAAATGGTAACAGAAAAGGATCGCAAAAGTTCACTTTTTCTTTCCCAGTCATGATTTTAAGACAATTTCGATGATAATAAAGTATTTGTTAGACAGCATCGCAATTATGTATCCCTTACAAATACATATTTCTTCTTAGAAAATTTTAAAATGACCCTTTTTCCTTTTAAATTTTTTTTGTCCACTAAGTAACATGACAACAGATGACACTGATAAGATTTTGGGTCAGTGTATTGCATTTGTAGCTACATTTTGTATTAAAATTGCGTATCTTTCATAGGAACTTTGGAATGACTTTCGCGTACACTGACGATCCGTAACTTTTCTGTGAACCAATCGTGTAAGTCATTAGCCGCCACAGAATGGAATATAACTGGAATTACGATTGTCAACTCTCTGCATCGATCTGTGCCGACGATACGTCATTTTCATCTCGGCTTGGTGCATGTCCATTCCATCACGCCAGCGTCTTACTGATGTCCATTCATAGCGTGATAGTTATCTAGAAGCACACTTCTCTCCAAGAGCAGCATCAGTTATGAATCGTTTGCGAATTGAATGGTGACTCGAGAGAGAAGACCACATGGCGTACGTAACGATACTCTCACGCTGCTATAAGATCACTCGCCGCCATGGCGGGTGAAACAGCGCAGACACACGTGCGCGCGCGCACACACACACACACACACACACATACATACATACACACGCACACGCACTCATGCACGCACAGGTACACACACTCACAGACATGCACTACATATACACTCCTGGAAATTGAAATAAGAACACCGTGAATTCATTGTCCCAGGAAGGGGAAACTTTATTGACACATTCCTGGGGTCAGATACATCACATGATCACACTGACGGAACCACAGGCACATAGACACAGGCAACAGAGCATGCACAATGTCGGCACTAGTACAGTGTATATCCACCTTTCGCAGCAATGCAGGCTGCTATTCTCCCATGGAGACGATCGTAGAGATGCTGGATGTAGTCCTGTGGAATGGCTTGCCATGCCATTTCCACCTGGCGCCTCAGTTGGACCAGCGTTCGTGCTGGACGTGCAGACCGCGTGAGACGACGCTTCATCCAGTCCCAAACATGCTCAATGGGGGACAGATCCGGACATCTTGCTGGCCAGGGTAGTTGACTTACACCTTCTAGAGCACGTTGGGTGGCACGGGATACATGCGGACGTGCATTGTCCTGTTGGAACAGCAAGTTCCCTTGCCGGTCTAGGAATGGTAGAACGATGGGTTCGATGACGGTTTGGATGTACCGTGCACTATTCAGTGTCCCCTCGACGATCACCAGTGGTGTACGGCCAGTGTAGGAGATCGCTCCGCACACCATGATGCCGGGTGTTGGCCCTGTGTGCCTCGGTCGTATGCAGTCCTGATTGTGGCGCTCACCTGCACGGCGCCAAACACGCATACGACCATCATTGGCACCAAGGCAGAAGCGACTCTCATCGCTGAAGACGACACGTCTCCATTCGTCCCTCCATTCACGCCTGTCGCGACACCACTGGAGGCGGGCTGCACGATGTTGGGGCGTGAGCGGAAGACGGCCTAACGGTGTGCGGGACCGTGGCCCAGCTTCATGGAGACGGTTGCGAATGGTCCTCGCCGATACCCCAGGGGCAACAGTGTCCCTAATTTGCTGGGAAGTGGCGGTGCGGTCCCCTACGGCACTGCGTAGGATCCTACGGTCTTGGCGTGCATCCGTGCGTCGCTGCGGTCCGGTCCCAGGTCGACGGGCACGTGCACCTTCCGCCGACCACTGGCGACAACATCGATGTACTGTGGAGACCTCACGCCCCACGTGTTGAGCAATTCGGCGGTACGTCCACCCGGCCTCCCGCATGCCCACTATACGCCCTCGCTCAAAGTCCGTCAACTGCACATACGGTTCACGTCCACGCTGTCGCGGCATGCTACCAGTGTTAAAGACTGCGATGGAGCTCCGTATGCCACGGCAAACTGGCTGACACTGACGGCGGCGGTGCACAAATGCTGCGCAGCTAGCGCCATTCGACGGCCAACACCGCGGTTCCTGGTGTGTCCGCTGTGCCGTGCGTGTGATCATTGCTTGTACAGCCCTCTCGCAGTGTCCGGAGCAAGTATGGTGGGTCTGACACACCGGTGTTAATGTGTTCTTTTTTCCATTTCCAGGAGTGTATTTTGCCGTGAAGACCATCTGGATGCCGTCACTGAAAGACGTTTGTCTTGAATGCCTGATGTATGAACTGCAGCCGGCTGTGGTTCTAGATATCGTGCATACGATTAAATATTTCCGTTAGTGACTCTAATGACACTTTAAGGTGTTTGATCCTGGGTCTTTGCAGTATGTCATCATACGTCTCAAAGCCTATGAAACAGCCTAGACTTGTACACATAGCGCCAAGGCGACCCCTGTGTATGTCCATACAAATTGTCGCATTATACAGGGTGTTCATAAATTATTTTTACCAAAATAACCTTAAATTGTGAGTAATATAAATAACTTGCAGAAACGTTTTATACAGCACTGAATGCAGTATATCTTCAAGTTTTATTAACAAATTTTCGCTGTGGATACCTTTTGTAACACGACAAATGTCCCGTCTGTAATCAATTTCCTGCAAAATCCTATGAAACATATCTTTATGTATGGTCTCATTTGGTTGGTTTATGTTGTCGCAGCTCGTCCACGTTACCCAGAAGCAAAGGAGCAAACACTCTGTCTTTAAGATAACCCTATCCATATTCCTGGTAAGTAAATTCTGTGCCTTTGTCTTATTGTAACTGAGGCATAATGTTCAAGCATGTCCAGGTACGATGTGCGAGTTACAGTTGAGAAAAAAAATGTTCAAATGTGTGTCAAATCTTATGATACTCAACTGCTAAGGTCATCAGTCCCTAAGCTTGCACACTACTTAACCTAAATTACGCAAAGGACAAACACACACACACCCATGTCTGAGGGAGGACTCGAACCTCCGCCGGGACCAGCCGCACAGTCCATGACTGCTAATCCCGCGCAGTTACAGTTGACTCGGCATAAAAGAAAGGACCGTAAATCTTATTACAGTTTGCACCAAAATCCTCGTTTTGTCGAAGCCATTTTCGGTGAAACGATTGTACCTGTTAATAACAGTTTGTCTTTGAGGTTATGGCTTGCGATACTTAGTCCTGAATTGTCTTCGAACTGTAGTAGCGGGTTTGGATTCATGAAACCATCAACAGCGCCTTGCACGCCCTGCACAGTTATATGACTCCATGACGACTGTTGGAATAATTCATTCGGTCATTCCACCTAGCAGGAACTTCGGGAACTAACGTGTTAGGTGGGAATAAGACTTGAAGATGCACTGCGTTCAATGCTGTATCCAACATTTCTGTAAGTTATTTACCTCTTTCACAATTAAGGGTTACCTTTGTATAACTAATTTATAAACACTGTGACTGCTCGTATTGAGGTTGACCGTAACCCGTGGTTGAGTGGGAGGTTGCCTCAGGTCGTAAAGCTGCGCAAGACTTCCCATGGGGCCGAATGTAAGGCCTCCCTAGTTAGTCTGTCAAACAGGTTCCAGGTGCTGTCTGTGGCTGACAATGACCCTCTGCCAGATGCAGTGACTTGTCTGGTAATTGCGAGCTCCAATGTCAGACGCATTATAGAGCTCCCTAAGGACATGGCTACCAAGGAGGGGAAGAATGCCTATGTGCACTCCGTGTACATGCGGGGTGGAGCCATTCCAGATGTGGAACGGCTCCTTCCAGATGCCAAGAAGGACACGGGGTGAAACCAACTGCACGTGGTGGCTCACGTCGGTACCATGACGTGTGTCGCTGTGGATCGGAAGAGATTCTCTCTGGTTTCGAGCGTCTATGTGAGATGGTAAGGGCTGCCAGATGTGCTTTCGGGATGAAAGCAGAGCTCACCATCTGCAACATAGTCGACAGAACCAAGTGGGTTTCTGGTACAGAGCGGAGCGGATGGTCTGAAACAGGGACTCAGGCGCTTCGGTAACAGTGTAGGATGCAGGTTCTTCGACTTGCACCATAGGGTCGTGGGGTTTCGGGTCCGCTAAATACATCAAGAGTCCATTAAACACAGGAGGCAGCTTCATGGGTTGTAAGATGGTGCAGGTTGAACACAGGAAGAACGTAGATCTAAGAAATTTGTAAATTATCGCAGCTGTTGTAAAAGTACCGGAGCTCCAAGTGCTAACAGAAAGCCCTGATGCTTAAATAGTTATTGGCACTGGAAGCCGAAATTTAGCGAGGGTCCTAACGGTGTTCAGAAAGGACAGGATAAATCCAATTGGCGGTGGCGTGTTTGGAACCGCAATACGATAGTAATTAAATCCTTTTACCGACCTCCGGACTCAGGTGATAGAACTGCTGAAAGGTTGAAAAAGAAAAAAAAAAAAAAAGCATGAGTCTGATATCAAACATGTACTCAACTCATACAATTACAGTTGGTGGTGACTTCAATTTTCCCTCGATATGTTGGGGGAAAATATATGTTTCAATCCGGAGGTACGGATATAACATCATCCGAAATCGTACTAAACGCATTCTCAGAAAATAAATTTGAGCAATTAGTTCATAAGACCACTCCAACAGTAAATGGTTGTGAAAACACACTTGACCTCTTAGCAACAAATAATCCTGAACTAATAACGAGCATCAAAACGGATACAGGCATAAGTGAACACAGGGTTGTCGTAGTAGGACTGAGTATCGTAACTCCCAAATATTCCAAACATAACAGAAAAACATACCTATTCAAAAAAGTAGATAAAAATTCGTTTGACGCATTCCTAAGAGACAAGCCACTCGTTCCGCATTAACAATGTACTGGTAAGTGTAGACGAGATGTGGCTTGAATTCAAAGAAATAGCATCGACTGCCGTTGAGAGATTTATACCAAATAAATTAACAAACGAAGGAGCCGTTCCCCTATGGTACATAACAGGTCAGAACACTGTTGCTGAAACAGCGAAAAAGACATGTCAAATCTAAACGAACGTAAATTCCCCGAGATGGCCTATCTTTTACAGAAGCTCTAAATGTAGGGTGAACTTCAATGCGAGATGCTCATAGTAGTTCCACACCAAAACTTGGTCTGGAAACATGGCAGAAATTCCAAAGAGATTATGGTCGTATGTGAAGTATGCTAGCCGCAAGACACCGTCAATGCCTTTTCTGTGCGATAGCAATGAAAATACTATCGATGACATTGCTGCTAAAACAGAGTTACTGAAAACGGCCTTCCGAAATTCTTTCACGAAGGAAGACGAAGTAAATATTCCAGAAGTTGCATTGAGAATTGCTGCCAATACGAGTAACTTAGAAGTAGATATCCTCGGAATAGTGAAGCAACTTAAATCACTTAACAAAAGCTAGTCTTCCGGTCCAGAGTGTATAACAATTAGGTTTCTTTCAGAGTATGCTGATGCAATAGCTCCATACTTAACAAGCATTTATAACCGCTCGCTCGGCGAAAGATTGTTGTTGTGGTCTTCAGTCCTGAGACTGGTTTGATGCAGCTCTCCATGCTACTCTATCCTGTGCAAGCTTCTTCATCTCCCAGTACCTACTGCAACCTACGTCCTTCTGAATCTGGTTAGTGTATTCATCTCTTGGTCTCCCTCTATGATTTTTACCCTCCACACTGCCCTCCAATGCTAAATTTGTGATCCCTTGATGCCTCAGAACATGTCCTACCAACCGGTCCCTTCTTCTTCTCAAGTTGTGCCACAAACTCCTCTTCTCCCCAATTCTGTTCAATACCTCCTCATTAGTTACGTGATATACCCATCTAATCTTCAGCATTCTTCTGTAGCACCAAATTTCGAAAGCTTCTATTCTCTTCTTGTCCAAACTATTTATCGTCCATGTTTCACTTCCATACACTCCATACAAATACTTTGAGAAACGACTTCCTGACACTTAAATCTATACTCGATGTTAACAAATATCTCTTCTTCAGAAACGCTTTCCTTGCCATTGCCAGTCTACATTTTATATCCTCTCTACTTCGACCATCATCAGTTATTTTGCTCCCCAAATAGTAAAACTCCTTTACTACTTTAAGTGTCTCGACGAAAGATGCTTACCCAAAAACTGAAAAGTTACACAGTTCACACCAATATTCAAGAAAGACAGTAGGAATGATCGACTAAATTACAGGCCCATATCATTAACGTCGGTATGAGCAGGATTTTAGAACATATATTGCGTTCGAACATGATTAACTACCTCGAAGAGAACGGTCCGTCGACACATAGTCACCGCCGATTTAGAAAACATCTTTCTTGTCAAACGTAACTAGCTCTTTACTCACATGAAATGTTGAGTGCTGTCGAAAAGGGGTTTCAAATTGATTCCGCATTTCTAGATTTCCCGATGCTTTTTGGCACCGTATGTCGTAAGCGGCTTGTAATCAGATTAGGTGCTTATCGAATATCGTCTCAGTTATGCGACTAGATTCTTTATTTCCTGTCAGACAGGACACAGTTAGTAGTAACTGATGGAAAGTCATCGAGTAAAACAGAAGTGCTTTCTGGTGTTCCCAAAGGTAGTGTTATAGGCCCTGTGCTCTTAATTATCTGCTCTTAATTATCTATATAAACGATTAGGTGACAATCTGAGCAGCCGCATAGGGTATTTGCAGATGATGGTGCCGTTTATCGTAAAATAAAGTCACCAGAAGATCAAAACCAATTGCAAACGATTTAGATAAGATATCTGTATGGTGCAAAAATTGGCAATTAACCATAAATAATGAAAAGTGACAGTCATCCACATGAATGCTAAGAGGAATCCGTCAAACTTCGGTTACGCAATACATCAATCAAATCTAAAGGCAGTAAATTCAATTAAATATTTTAGAATTACAATTACGAACAACGTAAATAGGAAAGAACAATCGTGAAAGATTGCGTTTTATTGGCAGAACACTTAGAAGATGCAACAGATCTACGAAAGAGACTGTCTCCAATAGCTTGTCTTTTGAAGTACTGCTGCGCGGTGTGGGATCCTCACCAGACAGGATTAACGCAGTAAATCGAGAAAGTTCAAAGAAGGGCAGAGAAGTAGGGGAGAGAGTGCCACCGACATAATACAGGATTTGGGATGGAAATCATTAAAACAAATGCGTTTTTCGTTGCGGTGGTATCTTCTCACGAAATTTAGATCAACTTTTTCCTCGTAATGCGAAAATATTTTGTTTGCGCCGGCCTACGCAGGGAGAAACGATCATCATAAGAAAATAACGGAAATCAGAACTAACACGGAAAAATATAGGTGTTCGTCATTTTTCCGCGCTATTCGAGAGTGGAATAGTAGAGAATTAGTGTGATGGTGGTTCAATGAACGCTCTGCCAGGCACTTAAGTGTGATTTGCAGCCGTGTAGATCTAGATGTAGACCAGGCTACCACTTTTTCGAACGTTGTCGTACAAGAGTGTGTTACCGGCCAGGTATATGGAAAATAGCATTTCTTACCTAATGCAAGCACCATGTCGAATGACGTTTTGAACACTAATGTTAATTCTGTAGTTTCCCTTTGACCTAGCGATTTCCTGGATGTACGGTCAGTCGTGATTATGAATCACATTGGCATGTTAATAGAACATCTTTCCTTGTCGAGTGTTTTTAAATTTTCCTGTATTCTACTTCTGGACATCATTTCGTAAGTTCCGTTAAGGCAGAGACGCCTGAGCAGCTATTAGATGATGGTCGCGCAGTAATAAATGCAGTAGTCCGGAGAAGACGGTTTTATTGCGATATTTCAGTACTCTGCATAGACTTAAATTTAGGGAAGGTGTCGTGAATACGGAATATCTTATTTGATGAAGCGAGGTAACTTCTAACTGTAGAAGGGAAATTGGTATTTTACGAGGGAAATTAAACCTTCGTGTCAGGTATAATTTGATACACAGCAAGCTCAATTACATTAGGTCGCCTAAATTTACTGTTCCGCTCCGGAATACGACTGCCAGTTATTGCACCAAAGGACAATATTCTGCTCAGGTCTGTCATCTCTCCGTCGTGCAATGCAAAGTTGAGACCGAAAAAGACAGGGATAATCCGACAGCAGTAGGCAGCCGGATTTTATGATTTACTTTTCAAGAATTTGTCGTAGAGTCGTCCACATGTAAGTTACAAAATGGTACTGAGAAGCATGCGTTCGTCTTAGGTTTCTGCAGTGTTGCCGTCAGGCGAAAATCTGCATACTGTTTTCGTTTTTTAAGGACACTACCATACTTCATTTTCTGAATCGAAAGCAAACTAAAAGGGCTTGGCACAGCTTTGAGTTTAAATAAGTCGCAACTTGAGGCAAGTATCAACATGAGATGGCGACAAGCTTTCTCGTGTGGCTCTTTCAAAAATATTTGTGTTTTATGTGTTTCGATCAAATAGGAAAAACCAGAACAGCTTCTTAGTGAATAGCATATTGTTACGAGAGATCCCCAACTGTTTAATTTTACTATAACAATATCAGATGCAAATAGTCACACTCGATAACTAGTTTCATCTTCAGATATGATTAATCACAACCTGTCGGAAGTCAAAATAAGTCATAAGCTGTAACATAAAATGAACAGCACCAAAGTACATTTGTGACCAGATTCTGTGGCAACAAGTATTTTACATTAGGTAGCCACTTCGGGTACGACAGCCAGCTATAGAGCTAAGTAAGATAATAGATACCACGGAATTTGGTCGCAGATGTACCGTTGTGCTGTTCATTTTAGGTTTCAGTTTATAAGTATATTCTTTTTTTAAAAAAATTTAACTTTTCACTAGATTGATAAGGCAGATCTGAAGATGATCAGTCTGGAACCGCGCGACCGCTACGGTCGCAGGTTCGAATCCTGAGTTCTAGGGGACTGATGACCTTAGATGTTAAGTCCCATAGTGCTCAGAGCCATTTAAAACATTTTTTTTCTATTAAAGGGTTGGCTAGAGGCGAAATTTTGAAAAGTTTTCCACGGTACAGCACCCTCCCCTACCTTTAACATCAATGACCCTCCTGAATTTACTAACCTGCAAAGTAGGTGGAACGATTTAAAATTCTTTATGTCTAGTACACTGCTCCTTCAATCAGTGATGCGTCTTTCAGACCGAAAATTTGCTTTCGATTTTTATTAAACGAAAAACTCCATCCTATTGCCACATGTTGTGGAAGATCGTCTAAATATCAGATTCGTCTGGTTTGGTCGTGTCTGGGATAATAAATCAGCTTGTAATATGCACAATGATATGAAATCTCTCCTGAACTCTTCTCCGATGTAAACTGCTGTTGTACTTTTCTGTACCAAGGAATAAATGATACTTGCTGTAACTGCTTTGAACAGGAACGTTTTAATCATTTTTGGCCTACCTTAGCATATCAGACACGTAGTGTAATCGTATCATAGTGACGCAAAAATGTAGCAAACAGCAAATAAACAAGATAGATGAATGAACATGTCACGTGATGTCTCATTTTAGGTACTTACATTACCGTTTTAAAGAGCTTCGGTTAGTATACGAAAAACCCGCAGGCATTGCTGTGGCGCCTCAAGAAACAACGTAAAGAAGACACAGTACCACACAATCTCAGTAACTGCTCTGCGGCAACACGATGTCCGTCTCGTCAGAACAAATGATTTCTGGCTACGCTATCTTTCCATTACAGGAAAACGGCACCTCTTTCAAAGATTGGGAAGTAGAAGAAGTGGTTCAAATGGCTCTGAGCAATATGGGACTTAACACATGAGGCCATCAGTCCCCTAGAACTTAGAACTACTTAAACCTAACCAACCTAAGGACGTCACACACATCCATGCCCGAGGCAGGATTCGAACTTGCCACCGCAGCGGTCGCTCGGTTCCAGACTGAAGCGCCTAGAACCGCTCGGCCAGGAGATAGAAGAGCTACTAAGTTTGCTGTAAGTGCATGTTAAAGCTTTATTATATTATCACGTTAATTTAAAGACGAATAGGAATAACAGCATCAAAGAAACGGCAGATTCTTCCTCTAAAGACCATAAATGCAGTCTTCGTTAGTCGAACAGAAGACCACATACGTACAGAGCACTGGTGCCTGTGAGTTTTCAGCTAACGTAGTTTCGTTCTCATTGAAAAGAAACACTGTCACATAAACTATCCGCGAGCAGCTTAATGGAATTTCTGATCTGGTGGATAATGCTGTTCTATTTTGAGAAACCTTAACACTAGAAAATTGGAGCGAAATGCAAGAGACCTGCAGAGAGTTGGCGCCTAGCGCTGGTATTGTAAGCTGACACTAAACACAAATGAATGTAACGTACTGTACGTGAATAGGCGGAAGGACCCGTTATTTGATTATACGATTCCTTAAAAAGCACGGAAACAGTCATGTACATTAAATATCTCAGAGTAGGCGTTCGGAGGGATTTAAAGTGGAATGAGAAAAGAAAGATAATTGTTGAAAAATCAGATGCCAGCCTAAGAGTGACTGGAGGCAGTGTAGCCAACCCATGAAGGTGGGCGATAACAAAAACAAATGTGCGACTGATACGTGAGTACTGCTATTCAGTGTGGGACCGTAACCAGGCAGGTTTGATAGACGAAACAGAGAAAAACGAAAATATGGCGGCACATTTCATCATCGTTTTGTTAAGTAAACCAGTATGCTTCACGGAGACGTCATCCAACTCTGATAGTAGATGCTGCAAGAGAGTTAATGCGCATCACAGAGTGGTTAACTATTAAAAATTAGAGATTGTACTTTTCTGACCGAGTCAAAATATTCGGTCCTCCTACATACAAGGTGTTTCAAAATTCATGTTACACACATATACACTCCTGGAAATGGAAAAAAGAACACATTGACACCGGTGTGTCAGACCCACCATACTTGCTCCGGACACTGCGAGAGGGCTGTACAAGCAATGATCACACGCACGGCACAGCGGACACACCAGGAACCGCGGTGTTGGCCGTCGAATGGCGCTAGCTGCGCAGCATTTGTGCACCGCCGCCGTCAGTGTCAGCCAGTTTGCCGTGGCATACGGAGCTCCATCGCAGTCTGTAACACTGGTAGCATGCCGCGACAGCGTGGACGTGAACCGTATGTGCAGTTGACGGACTTTGAGCGAGGGCGTATAGTGGGCATGCGGGAGGCCGGGTGGACGTACCGCCGAATTGCTCAACACGTGGGGCGTGAGGTCTCCACAGTACATCGATGTTGTCGCCAGTGGTCGGCGGAAGGTGCACGTGCCCGTCGACCTGGGACCGGACCGCAGTGACGACCGGATGCACGCCAAGACCGTAGGATCCTACGCAGTGCCGTAGGGGACCGCACCGCCACTTCCCAACAAATTAGGGACACTGTTGCTCCTGGGGTATCGGCGAGGACCATTCGCAACCGTCTCCATGAAGCTGGGCTACGGTCCCGCACACCGTTAGGCCGTCTTCCGCTCACGCCCCAACATCGTGCAGCCCGCCTCCAGTGGTGTCGCGACAGGCGTGAATGGAGGGACGAATGGAGACGTGTCGTCTTCAGCGATGAGAGTCGCTTCTGCCTTGGTGCCAATGATGGTCGTATGCGTGTTTGGCGCCGTGCAGGTGAGCGCCACAATCAGGACCGCATACGACCGAGGCACACAGGGCCAACACCCGGCATCATGGTGTGGGGAGCGATCTCCTACACAGGCCGTACACCACTGGTGATCGTCGAGGGGACACTGAATAGTGCACGGTACATCCAAACCGTCATCGAACCCATCGTTCTACCATTCCTAGACCGGCAAGGGAACTTGCTGTTCCAACAGGACAATGCACGTCCGCATGTATCCCGTGCCACCCAACGTGCTCTAGAAGGTGTAAGTCAACTACCCTGGCCAGCAAGATCTCCGGATCTGTCCCCCATTGAGCATGTTTGGGACTGGATGAAGCGTCGTCTCACGCGGTCTGCACGTCCAGCACGAACGCTGGTCCAACTGAGGCGCCAGGTGGAAATGGCATGGCAAGCCGTTCCACAGGACTACATCCAGCATCTCTACGATCGTCTCCATGGGAGAATAGCAGCCTGCATTGCTGCGAAAGGTGGATATACACTGTACTAGTGCCGACATTGTGCATGCTCTGTTGCCTGTGTCTATGTGCCTGTGGTTCTGTCAGTGTGATCATGTGATGTATCTGACCCCGGGAATGTGTCAATAAAGTTTCCCCTTCCTGGAACAATGAATTCACGGTGTTCTTATTTCAATTTCCAGGAGTGTACTATCAGCCATATAACATAATAGGACTTGCGTATAGTACGCGAACTCTAATAAGTCCTTTGGCTGAGAGGCTGACAGGAGTTGCATAATCGAAAGAAATCGAATGGCACCCATCAGTGTTGACTGATTTCTTACGGTTGTGAGCTTCAGCTATTATACAAAACTGTGTTCAACAAAGTTTACCAGTCAAACAACTGAGGAGTCACTTTTCAGTATGTGGTAACTCTACAAATAAAACGTTTGTAGCAAAGACGGAAGACTAATATCCTGTAAAGCTTTATAATGACTGACAGTTTGAATATAGGAAATTATTAATGATCCTGAGTATAAAAAAATGGGATAAGTAGGCGCAATTGCTACTCAGATTTTTAGAATCTGTGGACTTAATTCATTTTGCACCAACCATAGGGAAATTTCGTGTTTTGAATCAAATTTACGTAAGAAAAATTCAAGAATCTTTTCTTTAACTTTTATTTTGAGCAATAATAAATTATACAAATAAAAAGGAGATGTCTCAAACTGCAGTGTAATTTAGTACCCTTACTTATTTCAAACGTTGGTTCTTCTGTAGCGTGTTAGTAGGTTTTCAGATCAACAATACTAGGGGTGCTTATGGTGAAAACACGAACATGAATCTTGTAGATAAAATGTAGTGAGCAGTGGTAGTGATTAACTGATTAGTGCAGTATGTTTCAGTATACCCCGTCACGTGTGAGGTGTCATAGTCAATCTGTCTTGACACATTGTTGTCGAAAGCAAAATTGTAAGTTGTCTAATATTTAAATCATTATGTTGTAAAGCATGTTATTGCTGACTACCTCAAACTTCCGTGGACGCGTTTATTTCATCACAAGGCCTACTGAGATTTTAAGTTGAAAACCCTGCATTCTTCTCTTGTCTTTCCTTGAATTATAAACTCCGGGTGCAAGAACGAAATTAAAAAATCTTATGGGAAATTTGTAAGACGTTTCCAAACACTATGGTACAATTCAAAACCGTGGTTAAGTGACAGCACTGTGAGGAACAAACTTTGTTGTTTTTACTGTGAACTATTTGGAACGGGTAATGACGATTTTGAATGGCGTAAGTGGGGAGTACGCGAAGTCTTCAAACTTTCCTTTCGAGAGCTAAAAACCATGAATTTTTCATTTCACATCTCACAGCAGCTGTTAAATACAATGATCTAGACCCAGTAGGAATTGACATGCTCTTTGAGAAGCAACACGCTTGGAAGCTTTGAAACACAACGAGAAGATTGATCGAAGCAGAAGTATAGTGAAGAGACTTATTTCGACAATCTGCTTTTTAGCACGGCAGAGTTATCTCTTCGAAGTCATGACGAATATGAGGTGTCAGTAAATAAAGGAAATAACTTTTGGATTTGTTGGCGGAAAAAGAACCATACATGAAAGATCGTTCATCATCCGATAGAGTATTTAAAGGCACTTCCTCTGACACGCACAATGATTTAATAGCTAGAACTACGGATGTTGTTAAAGAATAAATTTCAAGTGAAGTTAAAAATAGTCATTTTATATCAATACAAGCCAACGAAACAACACATGTCTCAACTAAAAGTCGAATGAGTGTCATTTTCGTTTAGCAAATAACGAACTAGGAGAAATACAAGAGAGTTTTTAACGTATTTAATGATCGCAGTGCACAAGGCGTAGCTACTGTTCTGTTGCAAATGTTAAGTAGTTGGAATATTGATAAAAACGAATTAGTAACGCAAACTTACGATGGCTGCAATGGCACAGAAAAATTATGGTATCTGTGAAACAAGCGTATCCTCACGCTCTCTCTCCCTACACATTGATATGCACACCAGTTGAACCCAGTCCTCCTCTACGGTTGTAAAACAAATATGCAATGAAAAATGTTTGTTGCAAATCTATCAGCATTTTACACATTTTCAGCCCTTCCAGTAAAAGTAGTGAACCTCTGAGGGAAAGGCGATTTAAACTACCAGGTCGTTGTGAAACAATCTGCAATTTTCATTCGTGCGCTGTACAAATCATTATTCCTCACTATACAGAACTGACAGCAGCATTTAATGATATGATAAACAATGAAGGGTGGGATGATAGTACTTAAGATCAAGAAACTGGGCTAAACAGTACACCAGATGACCAGCCTTTTCTTTTTCTACTGCAGCTGTACAATTCGATTTTCCAGCATACAAGTGTCTTGTTTCACATCTTTCACAGTAAAACTGTGACACATGGTGCTGTAAGCCTGAAATTGAAAACGGTGTTTAGGCTGGTGAAAGGCTAAGATGTGAGGAAATCATTCTGAAATGCATGATGGAACCTAAGAGCCTTATAAATTCAACAGGAATATTAATTTTAACGAAACAGAAGTAAGTATTCAGAATTTCAGATAGCTGTTATTCGCAATAATTGAGACATTAGTAGTAAACATCGAAACTAGATTCCAGGAAGTACAGGAAACAGATTTTACAGAACTTGTAACTGGGAAAACGTTCTGAGGTTATAGTAGGTCAAACAATTTCTGAAAAAATGCTTAAAATATATCCTTTATTGATAATGAAAAACTGAAAAGAACTCTTTGTTTACAGCAGTGAGGATAAACATATAGAGCCACAGGACCTCCTTAAATTCATTATAAACAATTGATTAAAAACATGTTCTATGAATGTGTGAAATAACTGTCGCTGGTTCTTGGAATTCCAAAAACCAATGCGTCTTGCAAAAGAAGCATGACTACATTAAAACACAAGGACAAATGACAGACTGTCAAACGTGGCGACTTTGGCTATCGAGAAGGAAACTGTGAAAGGAGCTGTTAAATCTGCAACCAATGGCAGGATTTCATATCAAGTGTCATCGATGTTTACGCCCAGAAAAAGGAGAGAAGGATAGAACAAATTTATAAAAAGATGTAACGGTGTATTGCTGTGTATTATATTTTGATGAATGTGTAGCCGTCTAATATTTCTATGCATTTTTACAACAATTTATGTAGTAGTTTCAGTCTTAGTAGAAATAGTTAATTAAGTTACTTTTGCAGTGTTTCTGTTTTACAAGAATTGTTTTAAGATTTTTTTCTTTTTTCGAAATTCGTAATTATCAGACTGCCCTTAAAAACGTCACGCTTCACCATTTCTCCTACATGACAAAATAATTCGAATAAAAACACTGTAGGTGTAATCTACGCTCTTGGGGTGGGAGTGGGGATGTGAAAGGCTGACATGCAATAATGTTCGGAGATGCGCTGATGGTGTTTCTTTCCTGTACTTAGTTGACTTGAAATACTTCAAAAGTGTGAAGCTCAACCTCTGGCTTATTTGTGTAGTTCAGTGCATAAACTAGGTCAAACGAATGACCACTACAGTGAGCCAATAATTTGCTAGCGTGTTTTGCTGTCATGCCACGCACCTGATTCTCACAGATACATTTAACGTCCTCTCTGGAGACGGATGTTATCACAGTGGAGAATTAGTTTTTTTAGGATTCAGATAAAACAGCAGCGCGAAATTCGCTTCAGGTATAGATGAAATATGTACACAAATTGTGTGAAGTATATGTCCTATATGAAATATACTGTCTGGAGTATGCCTACGCAGGCAAACCCGCAGGCAAAAAGCTAGTAATTTATAAATACAAGTACATGGTGCAAATTAGCTGAATTATGAACTGTGATGGAACAAAGTCCCTCAACGCGCTTTTTTCTCTTCATGCGAATGCTAACGTCAAGAATACTACAGGACTTCCGACATGGTTTTCACAAATATGTATAGACTGATTCACGGGAAAGGGTTGTGTATATAATTTACATGTCGGCTGGCCGTAGATGCACTTCAGCTCGCTCGCACACACACACACACACACACACACACACACACAGGAAGACGTACTAAGAAGGAATTATCCGATTAGGATGGAAATTAGGAGATATGATGTACGCGTACAGACAAACAAATGTTTACAGTTTCAGAAAAAAAAATGGATAATTTATTCAAGAAAAAGGCCTTCACAAAGAGAGCTAGTCAATAACGCGTTGTTCCACCTCTGGCCATTATGCAGGCAGTTATTCGGGTTGGCAATGATTTATACCATGAGGGATATCTTGTCAAATTCTATCCAACTGGCATGTTAGAGTGTCAAGCTCCCGAGATGGTTGTAGAGCCCTGCCAATATTGCTCCAAAAGTTATGAAATGGGGAGAGATCCCGCGACCTCGCTGGCCAAGGTCGGGTTTGGCAAGCAGGAAGACAAGCAGCAGAAACTCTCGCATTATCTGCTGAAATGTGAGCCCAGGGTGGCTTGCCATGAAGGGCAAGAAAACGAGGCATAGAATATCGACGTACCGCTGTGCTGTAAGGGTGCTGCGGATGACAACCGAAGCGGTCCTGCTATGAAAAGAAATGTCAACCCAGACGATTAATGCTGGTTGTCGTGCCGTATGGCGGGTGAGAGTCAGGTTGGTGTTCTAACACTGTCCGGAGCGTCAGCCGTCACATCTTCGTTGGTCACCGGGCCTCATCACTGAAGAAAATTCCACTCCAGCCAATGAGATTTCAAGCTAAAGACTCACAGCTGCATATTAAGCTATACGCCTTCAGTGGGCTAAACGAAACAGACACTGAACAGTAACTGACTATATGCGCTTAGTGTGGACAAACGAAACACACTTTTGCCTCTTTGCAAATGATGCAAGGCATCCAGTGCACTGGCAACCCAATAGGGCGTAAGCCTTGCTGTGTGTGGAGGGTGTGAGTCAGGCCGGAGATGGTGCTTTGATTTTTTCGGGTATTTTGCTTAGCAGAACTTCAGTGCACTCATTCAAGTTCTGAGAACTTAAATCAGGATGTTTATTTCATCGTTACCGGTGATCAAATGTTGCAATTTTTCTCCATCTTTATAATGAGTATGTTGTGAACATTAGTAGATGATTTCCCCGACGGCCTTGGTGTCTTACAACAGTATAACTGTCCGTATCACAAAGCTAGAATGTGTGACACTGGCTTGGGGTGCACAAAAGTGAACTCATGTTGATGTCTGAGTCACGAAGTTCGTCTGATCTAAGACCGATGGAAACATCTTCAATGCTTTCGGGTGCCAAATTCCCGCCCTTAAGTCACTGTTCAATAATTTCAGGGAATTATGTAACCTGTACATTGACATCTGATGCTATATACAGTCTCTGAAAAGGTAACAAACAGTTGTCGAACCCATGTCATGTAGAATCGCTGCTCTATAGGACTCCCAAGGCAGCCCACATACGTTTCTGGTTTAACAAAACCGCAGGCATCCTGTCACTCTTGGACTGGCCCAATGAATTACCGGATCTTAATTCGTAATAAAACATCCAGCGGCAGAATTATTGCAATCAGTATCGCCTAAATCAGGTAACTGTACGGATCTTTTCATTAATGGGTCACTTCAGCCGTTAATGGCCTACCGAAAGAAACACATGGACTGTCTTCCTTGCTGGATTGTGGCTATTATGAAGCCTCTACGCGGAGTTACAAGGAATTATCAACATGTCTTCTGGAGTAGCTAATTTTATGCTTGGCATGCTTAAATATACTTCTTTGAAGCGACAAGTGGAGCTTTCTACAGCTGTACTGTTGTTTGTAACTGAGTGATATCATCTTATTGATATATAAACTGGATGCTTTAAGCAAAGTCTTGTCCAATAGCTGTTAGAGAGCGGAATTTGGTGCTTATCGGTCAACGTCACTGGATATCTGTCGGTTCAGCTATTAGCATCAGTTTTCTCACCAAGACTTCTTATACGGATCGTAAATACGGTCCAGTCACATTAATGTGACCACCTGTCAGAAGCCTGAATAACCATCTTTTGCAGCGTGGACGTGCAAGGAGAAAGTCAATGAGGTTCTGGAAGCCGTGCCTCCTCCAGTACCGTGGCCAGCTGCACGAAGTTACCTGGTTGAGCATCTATGGCACGAACACACGACGAGATGGTCCCACAGATTCTCGACAGGTTTTAAATCCGGGGAGTTTGGTGGCCCCGGGGAATACGCTAAACGCACATGGATTGAGAACTGTGCGACACTTTCCATTGTCCTCTTGGTAGATGTCATCGTGCCGAGGACAAAATAAACTGCGTGTAATGGTGGACATGGTCCGTAAGAATAGATGCATACTTGTGTTGACCGAGTGCAGCTTCCAGAATGACGAGATCACCCAGCGAATGGCACGAAAATATTCCCCAGTCCATAACGATCCCCTCCTCCGACCTCGACTCTTCCGACGATTGTTGCAGGGCCCTATACGGCAACAGCCATCTGCCCGAAGGTGCATGAAACGTGATTCATTTGAAAACACCACCTGTCGCCACTCAGTGGACATCCAGTTGCCCTACTGGCGTGCAAATTCCAGCCAAATTACATATCCTCCACTGCTGGTGCCGCCACCCCACATGTGTGAGTGATTATTGAACGCTGACGTCGAACACAGGCGGTGGCCACATTAATGTCACTAGAACCTGTAATACAGCATAACATAGGTTATCCCGTCGTATGATTAGCACGCGGGCTTCCTCACCAACTCAGCATCTGTCGTGATAGGGATGAGAGACTATAAATTAATCGTAGAGGTCTGTCTACATCGAGGAACGTATACACTGGTGAACCAAAACTTTACGGTCGCCTGCTTAATCATGTGTTGGTCCACCATTTGAGAGCTATAGAGCAGCGAGTCTGTATAATATGGGTTCGACGAGTGCTTGTTACCTTTTCAGAGATACCGTACACGGCATCAGATGTCCATGTACAGGTTACATTGTTCCCTAAAATTATGGAAATTTGGTATCTGATAGCATTCAAGATGTTTCCATCGGTCTTAGATCATACGAACGTACTTGCTCAGACGTCAACAAGAACTGACTTTCACGCTCACAAAAATAGTGTCACACAATTCTAGCGTTGTGACATGGACAGTTATCCCGCTGGGAAATGTCAAGACCATCAGGGAAATCATCGAGTATGAAGCGATGCAGGTGGTTCGCAATAGTATTTACGTAGTCCATAGCTGCCGTAATGCCTATTACTCCAACTTTAGGTTCATGGAAGTCCAAGTGAATCTCACCGATAGCATAATACTGCCTTTTGGGTCGTATCGCAGCTACTGGTTGACGGCATATCAGACCATCGACCTGGTGCAACAAGAAAAGTTATTCATCCGACCAGGCGACCCGTTTCCAGTGGTACAATCTCGTTGATCCCCTGTTCAATGCAGTATTGACTGATAGTGTCTTTGTGTTAATGTGGGAAGACTTGGGGGTCGTCTGCAGCGGAGCTCGACGTTGAACAGTGGTGTGCTCAGATGTGTGGCCCGAAACATTCGTGACTGCACCAGCATTGTACTCAATCGTTAGATCTGCCACAGATCGCTGTCTACCTTCCATTTGTGAGCGGGTAAGTCTTCCACTTCCACGTCGTGTGATGAGCCTTGGACGTCCAGCACCTTATCGCCCACTTGTGGTTTTACCGTCCTTCAGCCGCATTCCATAAGTGCAAGCGATAGCAGTTCACGAACAGCCGACCAGATCCTCCGTTTCCGAAATACTCGTTCCTGTCGCGAGGATCAAAACAATCCGTGTTCGTTCAAAGTTGCTCATGTGATTGGACACCCCCATCTGCAATCCGTATCGTCACTGGCATGGTTCTCCAATAATCGCTGCTCCGCTTATGCAGGGTTCTCTAAATTCCCGTGGCAAACTTCTAACACTTGTAGTGGGGCCTGAGTAGACAATATTTTGAATTGGAATCCGCGTCCGGAAACTTACCGTTTCCGTACTACAGCGGTTTGAAAACATGTTTACTAGGTAGGTATGCAATAGGGTTAGTCATGGTGGGACGCCTTTCCGTTGGATCGGCTGATGTCATTTGAGGTCTGTCCCAACTCTCTGACCTGGTTCGAGCCTCATTCACGTGCCTCTGTGTATCAGAGCAATATGGCTGAGTACACGTTTGCAGAATACACCGACATCATCCTTCTGTGTGCTGAAGCTCATTGTAATGGAAGAGTTGCTCGTCACCTTTATGAAGATCGTTATCCACAACGTCCGACTCTACCGTATACCCTTTTCGCCACAATTACGCAATGGCTTCGAAAAAGTGGTACCTTCGTCGTCAGCAGACGTGACTGTGATGCTCCAAAGATACGCCATATTCCCGAATTGCATCACATAGAAGAGAACAACATGATTCGTAGGTAAAATGTGTGTACCGAACTTGGTCGTCACCACATCGAACTTTACTTGTAGTGGATTGGAATGCTAAACCTCTTTTGAGAAGGACAGAAACGATTTAAGTATAACTGTAAGCAACAGTGTTAGTGAAAACTAAGTTTTCTTTTTGTTGCTGTGGCTAAATGAGTGGGATTGTGAAACAAGTCATGTACTAGGCCGTTCCTAGTAAATTATTTGCAAAAATGGTCTCTTTACAACATATTTTCAAATGGTTCCGTTTCCAAGTATTATGTATTCAGTCCCCTCTACAGGTTCTAGAAGGCTGTAAGGAGAATTTTGGAACACCCTGTATGCAAGGTGACTCGGAAGTCCATTAACTAATGTAGGTTAATTCTTACAAAGAAGAAGACAGCAACCAGCCACTATTATTACTGCTATTTATTTAGGTAAATAGCGCCGTAACCGGTTTCGAACTGGGAAGTTCATCATCAGACGGCTGTTCACATGCTTTGCAAGATACTCTTTACATAATCGTCAGTTTTCGATTTTTATTCTTATGTAAAGTGTATCTTGCAAATCATGTGAACAGCCGTCTGATGATGAACTTGCCAGTTCGAAACCGGTTACGGCGCTATTTACCTAAATAAATAGCAGTAATAATAATGGCTGGTTGCTGTATTCTTCTTTTTAAGAATTAACCTACATTAATTGTACACAGCCACGGTCTCACTAGGTCAGTTTTAGACAAAATAGCAACAGCCCACTAATTCTAGAAAATTCAGAACCTCATGGAATAATGTAGGTAGAGAGGTAGAATGTGACACACATGTTTGGAGTAATACGGGGTTTTATTGGAAGAAACAAAAATGTCAACATGACCAATAGATGGCGCTTCATACGATACAAAAACAGTAAGTAGCATAACAATTGATTTTCTGCCAAGACGACGTTCTTTATAACAAATGCCAACATGTCGACTTTCATTCATCAACTGAACCTATAGTCGAGGAGCAATGTTGTGAATAACACTATACAGCCTATCAGTATATATGGTGAGAAATTGCCGTAGGGTGTCGTCTTTTAGCGCCTCTAATGAGGTGAGACGATCGCGGTAGACTTGCAACTTCGGGTAACCCCCACAACCAATAACCACACGGACTGAGATCTGGAGACCTGGAAGGCCAAGCATGGCGGAAGTGGTGGCTCAGCACGTGCTGCTCGCCAAACGATGTACGCAAAAGATCTTTCACACGTTTAGCAATACGGGTGCAGCGCTATCGATCATACAAGTCGTACCTTCCTGTAGGTATTTATCAGCCAGATGTGGTTCTGTAACATATCGGCGTACCTCGCACCCGTCACGCTAACGGTTTGTAAAGCTGCACCCCGCTGTGCAACGTCATGTGTTGGCCGGCTTTTGTCCTCGTTTTCCGTTTCAATAAAACCCCATGTCATTTCAGACACGTGTGTCAAGATTTACCACTCTGCGTACATTATTCCGTTAGTTAGAGCGTCTTCAAATGTTAACAGACTTTTGGGCCACCCTCATCTTCCTTCACCGCGTCATGTGACGGCGATGTCGCCATGCAGCATCCAGTCTCGGGGCGAGCAGGAGTCGTAATGTTTATGCTCACCACCATGCTTGCCACGTATCACTTTTAACTCGGCAACTACTGAAGCTGCTGTCAACGGCATATTTCTCTTGTGCCGTGGCTTTTGGCCGCTATCGGGTACCGACCGCTGGGCGCCCCCTCTGCACCCCCACTCCCTCTGTGAGGGCAGAGAGGAGCAGTTTTAAAACGGCCTCGGTGCCCGCATTGCCATTAGCCAGTACACTCCCCGCCCGGAGATTAGGGCCGCATGTTGCAGCCTACGGACAGCAAGCACTCCAAACTGTAATGCGCAGTTCCTCGCCATTCCCGCTTAATCACTCGCCACGTGTAATAAGATAAACGCCGCACAGAACGCAGTAATTCCATCCCGCCCCACAGTCAACAGGGTAACAACCAGATTAAACAGCCTTCGCTTAGATAACTGTCACTGTTTCATAATGATGTTCTATGGGTTAGCTGAACGTGTTAACCATTCTGAGGCTAGCAATTCTACCCCGCCATTTTTGATCTCGTTTTTTTATATTCCTACAGCCACTAAGTGAGATATATTGTATCCATGTAAAACACTACGATGTATCACGATCAGGCTTTTACAGTTATAAGGCAAATTCACTCCTCTCCCCCTCGCCACGTAAACGTTTCATGCAGTTGACTTTGAGGTCGAAGAAAGACGAGATCATACGGTTTCCAACGAATCTATGTCTTGTAATATAATGTTGTGTTTAAAGTCAGCAGTGCTACTAACGGCCGGCCGTGGTGGCCGAGCGGTTCTAGGCGCTTCAGTCCGGAACCGCGCGACTGCTACGGTCACAGGTTCGAATCCTGCCTCGGGCATGGATGTGTGTGATGTCCGTAGGTTAGTTACGTTTATGTGGTTCTAAGTTCTAGGGGACTGATAACCTCAGATGTTGAGCCCCATAGTGCTCAGAGCCATTTGAACCATTTTTTGCTACTAACGTTTTACATACTTGTCCGTCGGAAACTCAACAACGTCGAACGAACCTATTGTTCACTAGAAATCATTCCTGGTATAGCTTATTCATCTAATCCTTCTTTTCGGTTGTTAATTGTAACTCAATGAGGCCCTAAGAAACGGAAAATAGGTTTATTAATAAATAAATAATAGTTGCATAAGATCAAGACTTCTTTTTTATTTTTATTATTCTGACAATGCGTTTTACATAAGATTTAACTCACTAAATAGGTTGTAAATTACATCGTTTTCTGATGAACCAAGGAAAGTTTTTAATCAACAGATGATCGCTCAGGTCAGCATGGTACTGGGGGCAAAAATGGGTATTATTTAAAGGGAATATATTGCTAAATGACAGGAACAGCGATGCACCGAGCTAAACTTCTCTCAATATGTAAGTCGTGTTGCAAAATTCAGAAAAATTAAACCTAAATATTCCTCCGTTGCATTTAACCCCTACATAAGTGTTATCATCTTTGCATGAGAAAGCGTTACAGAGCTTCCTCCAGTTGGTATTACCTTAGTTGATGCTGTCAAATTACAGGATGTGTAAGGATCTTATAGAGGCAGAAGAGGAAGATGGGTGAGGAAGAGCTCGGCCTGTGCTTCAGTTCTTTCGACAGGATGTGGTCAGTTTCCACAAACCGTATGTGGCAGGAGATAATAATATGTCCACATGAGGTGTATTTGCAGGATTGGTAAGAATTTTAGGAAGTAGGTACAAATCCGAGAGAAAACATTCCGATGTTTAACATGTGTGTAATTTTAATGTTACGGAAACAGACAACACACAAATCAATTGTTGTTCATTAAAAGGTGAAATAATAAATTCCAAATGAAATCGGAACTAGAATGCTCACGCCGGCCGGGGTGGCCCAGCGGTTATAGGCGTTACAGTCTGGAAACGCGCGACCGCTACGGTCGCAGGCTCGAGTCCTGCCTCGGGCATGGATGTGTGTGATGTCTTTAGGTTAGTTAGGTTTAAGTAGTTCTAAGTTCTAGGGGATTGATGACCTCAGAAGTTAAGTCCCATAGTACTCAGAGACATTTGAACCATTAGAATGCTCACAAAACGAGAGACCAACTGTAAGCTTACACCCAATTGTCAGACATGTGGTTGGAATACTTTGATTGGAATCTTTAATTAAATATCTTAAATTGGCCCTGTATATCTGACATAAGGAAATCACCATTCATCAAAACAGCGATAAAGAAATTCATCTGACTACGAAATTTCACAAGGATCCCAATAAACTCAGTTGATTAAGCATGTACGTTTTTAAATTAGCAAAAAAACAGGTGGCTTAACAGTCACTGAAAATCAATGACTTGGTAAACCCGGGCAAGAGAGCTTAAATATGAATCAAGTGAATGCATATCTGCACAAAATATTTACATTAGCGGGTGCCATACCACGAGCGCCGAAGGATATGCGTGTGCATCTATTGCAGGAGCTGAAAGCATGTTGAATCTCTAACTACAAGCAAATCTCCAGAATGAAGCTTGAAATTACTGAATGTTGTTGTAAATGACTAGCGAACTTAGTAATGCTCTGTAATTGCTAAATATGTATGGGAATTGGATATATATCTTAAAGTCCTTTATTCCCTCTCTCTGTCCATTTTCTCCTTTCCTCCCTCTTTCTCCATCTCCTCCCACTACTTCTCAATATCTACTTCCTCCCTCACCCTTCTCTGTTCTCTTACCACTTTCTCTGACGATTAGCTTTACTTGCTGTTGTTGTTGCAAACGAGACCTTACTTGGGAACTGAGGTCGATATCCATGAATTGGTAAGTTAGTTTGGGTCACAGGTATACGGAATATTAGGGAGAACTCCCGAGCTGCTAGGTCTGTGATGATACTAGCTTCATCGAAAGTATATCGCTTAACTTTAATCTGTGAATGCGTTCGAGTAGAAAGTTTTGGACGATTCAGGTTCCGTAGTAGTATTCTAATCATGAGCCCATAAACTATAAGTATACCTTTCCAATGTGCTCTAAATCCGACGTCAGGGAAGAAAACAGCTCATTGCTGTGTATACATTTTGGTTTGAAATTATGTATAAAGAGTAAGAACATACATGTGAGCAAAACTTTGTCTAATGATTTATAGCTTTGCTAACCCCAGCTAAATGTGACTGCAAGATATATAAAAAGGCGGCACACTTACACAGCACAGCGGAACATTTTCCTTTTCGCAGTCGAATTTAACAGAAGAACCTGCACAATGCCACTAGCGCACGTCCGTCAAAATGCCGATTAGAGTATTGTGTTAAATTTCGAAGTAAATCGGTCAGGGAAATTTTTGAGGGAAATTGCTCAAGAATTTTGAAGATTTCTGGTTACAACGTTTCCCTGTTACATATTTCATATACATTCATATATTATATATATTAAAAATATGCAGCCTATGTCTGTCCGAATGTTCATTAGAGTATTGTGTAACAGTCTGAAGTAAATCGATGAAGTAATTTCCAAGATTTTTGGTAACAACTTTTCCGCTTTATACATTACGTATATATTTATATTTTACACGTACTTACTTTTTTAAAAAAAATGTGTTGCCTATATCCCTCCGTATGTTCACTGAAGTATCGTGTGAAAATATGAAGTAAATAGGTAAAGTACTTTTCTAGATATTTAGTAATAAAACTAAACAATGACTTGTCTTTAGACAGTAGTATAGACAGATTCGTCTTTCCCTGCAGTTCACTTCAGTATTGCGGATGGATCTCACCGCACTCATAATCGCAAGTGGTGGCTGAAGTGGTTGGACGATGAGTCACTGGCTCTGTACCTGAAACTGCTCTCTGTCTGTGTCTGAGTTCAGTTCAGCCGGGTGAGAGCCTCTCGTCTCAGACGAGTCTGGAGGAGCCGTCTACAAGTGTAATCTGCCCATCAAGACGCCTGTATGGGAAAAAGCCTACCCCTGAAGTCCCCAATCTAAGTTACTTTCTGCTGTGTGCTTCTGGCAAGGAAAACTCTGTGATTTTTGGTGTCGCGTAGTTTGTGATTGGCTGAATAATAAATCTTGTGAGTGCTGACCAGTAAGACTTTATCTTACAAAACCCTGGTCTCCCTCTCTTACTCGTATTTCAAGTGGTAAACCAGTTACGAAACTTGTTAGTCACTCAAAAATGTATGAGAATTACTCCCTCCTTCTGCCTAATGTCATCTGTTGTCCAATCTGGAAGGACCTCTGTAAGCAGAGTAGCACTCCTTACGTCCACTTCTAAATTATTTACGTCAACCAATGATAGCCGCTTTCACGTTTCTTTAACTACTTGGCCTTGCTGCACCTCGGTGTGGTGTCGGTATCCCATGATCTTCAAAGACGCTCTAAACTTCCTGTTCCCATTCCACTTTCTAAGATGTTATCTTAAAGTCTCGTGCTTATCGGCGAATTTTGACTGCCGCTCTTTCCCTCCACAATGGCAGCTCTTCTGGGAGTCTGTCATTAATTCTCACGCTTCCCGTGACCGCATATCTCTCTAAAAACAGTCTCTGTTGTCCCCACTTATGCTGAAGATGTAATCTTCAATTTGTGACTTTTGATGGGCGGCACGAAGGCGGTCTCCTTTCAAAACACAGCCCGGCGTAACTCTAATACCTGTCTGACAGGTCCCTTAGCAAGCGGGGCAACCGGCTACTCTGTGAATGATGGGAGACTAACTCACTGACTGCCGCTCTTCCATCATTCTCCGCAGAGTTCAACTTGCTTCCATACTGACTTCTCATTTAGCTGTATGTGCTGTTTTGTGAAGTAAATTATAAGTTAAGTAGTTAAGCATTGGCAATCTCTGGTACCGATTCACGTTTGATTAGATATGAGTCTTTCTTATGGGTTCTACAAAAGGTACTGTACAAGTTGGTCACACAACAAAACCTACCTCGTGTTACTCAGTGCGTTTCACTTTTCATTCAACATACTCAGAAAAATTTGATGGGCTTAAACTCGCACGTCACTGTAGATCCACGAGTGCGAAGGTGGTTAGTCTTTACTAACGTGTCACCTTCGTAGAATTCAGTCTGATGTCTGTCCCAAAACTGTACGATTAGTTACTTAAGCGATTTTGTATGTATCGTGCTAACAAGACGTAATACTACAAAGAGACAATAAATGTTTCCCGATCGTACCACACACTAACAGAGAAGCAATACCAGAATTACTGTGAAATCGATATTTCATACAAGGTAACTGTCTTTATTTTTTTTTAACTACTACATGTTCCAGTATCCACTGTCTTCAGTCTGGTGGAGAAAATGTTGAAAGATACAGGGTGTTTTTGGGAAATGTTAAATATCGTAGGAGGTGATAGGATAGAGTAATTTGAATAAAATATTCCATATAACATCTGTCAGACTTTTATTCGTTACAGAGAAAGAAGACACAGTTGGGTAGCCGAGCGCACACTCTTTGGTGTGACGTCATAAGCGAGTGACTTCTTGTGACATCGCTCTCTAAGTTTTTATATATTTTTAGGTTTCAGATACATATTTTAATAGTTTTTGTGATATTATTTACTATATAAGTGACTTATTAGTGGTTCTTCATTCACCTCTGCCTTTCTTGTGTTGTGACCTGATATTTGTGAGTGTTTCGTATCTATCAACTTAACCTCTTTCCTGTGTTTACATTACGCGCTGACCAGTTGCAGCTGTAGCGGCGCATCGAAAGCTAAGTACTAATTAATTGTGTGTGTGTAGTGGTTTTATTTAGCAACTTTAGTAGTCTTCAACCGGTGTTCTTGGTGTTTTCTGGTGAAATAATTTCAGAAGAACCTTTTGGGAACTGTTTTCAGTTTCGTTACTGTGTCATTAGACGTTTGATTCTCTTTCTGTATTAGCCTTTTGTTATATTCTCATTTGTTGTTGATTAATACTGTTAATAATAGTAGTTACTTCCCTTGTAGAGTAAGTCTGTGATTATTGTAGTCAGGTTTTTAACATCTTATTGTAGTAGAGGAACTTAAATAAGTAGTTTTCTTGTTTCAATAAGTGTAAATTTTACCTTGAGTGAGAAGTGTGGGCTTTGCCGTAGGTTCGTGAGTAGTGGATTGCGGTGTTGGACTTGTTCGACGTATTTTCACTGGGGGGAATGCAGTGGGGAAGCCAGTGGGCATTCTGGTGAGATCCTCTCCTGGAACTGCAGATCATGTAGCAAGAGTAAGTTGATAGAGGAGCAGGAGCGTAAGATCTGTGCCCTTCAGGTGCAGTTGAAAAACGCACAGTAGGAGCTAGATAGGATGAGGAGGGAGAAGGGGTTGGGGAATGGGAGCTGGCTGTTGGCAAGAGATCTGCTAGGAGAAGATGATTTTCAGATAGTTTTACTATTGGTGTTTGCGATAGATATGACCAACTGTCAGAGTCTAGTGGAGAGGAATCTGTAGTAGCTGTAGATGTAGGAAGTATGCAGCAGACCTCAGCAGTTACGGTGGCTAGGACAGTTGCAAAGTCGAAGAGAAAGAAGGTTCTGCTGTTAGGTAGTTCTCATGGTAAAGGTGTAGGCCAGCAGTTGCAGGAAGTATTGGGGAGTGAATACCAGGTCACCAGCATTGTGAAGCCTAATGCAGGATTGGCTCAGGTGACGGTTAACATAGGGGGGTTATGTAGGGATTTTGCTAAAGAGGATCAGGTAGTGATTGTGGGAGGGGCTGGTAATAGTATTGATAGGGATGGGGAGTATAGATGGTGACCTGGAAAAGATAGCCACTCAGACTGGCAACACGAATGTGCATTTCGTGGAACTGTTTCAGCGTCACGATCGGCCTCATCTTAATACAGCCGTCAGGCGTAATAACATGAGACTTGGGGGTGCGCTGATGACAGAAGGCATGAGTCACATTTCAGTGGTGTCGGTGGAGTCTATCAACAGGACGGGTTTCACTAGACATGGCCTGCACCTCAACAGGTATGGGAAGGGGAGGTTGGCAAAACTTATAGGTGACAGCATAGGTGGGGGTGGTGGGATCACTCATGGGAAAATTCCGGTAGTTGTGGGTGTTAGAGCTGCACCTTTTTTAGATTGAAGTCAGCTGATAGGTATTCCTGCTTAAGGGAAGTCTCTCTAACAAAGGAACCACTTTTGACAAAGCTTAGGTATCAGAGTAATGAGGGAATTAGTATATTTCATCAAAATATACAAGGTATTAGAGATAAAGTTAGTGAACTGCTTATAGATGTTGACTCTGAAATTATTGGTATATCTGAACACTTCTTAAATAAGGAGATAATTCAGAGGCTTCCTTTACCAGGATACATGTTGGCTGGCAGCTTTTCTAGGAGCTCTTTGCGGTGTGGGTGAGTAGCCATGTATGTGAAAAACGGCATCCCATTTGAGTCAATTGATGATTCATAGTACTGCACTGAAAAGGTGTTTGAATGTTGTGCAGGTGTGGTTAAATTTAATGGAGCTAAACTTCTAACTGTTATTTATAGATCCCCAGACTCCGACTTCACAACATTTTTGCTAAAGCTAGAGGAGGTTCTTGGTTCACTTTATAGGAAATACAAAAAGTTAGTTATATGTGGTGACTTCAACATTAATTGTATAAGTGATTGTGCAGGGAAAAGGATGCTGGTAGACCACCTTAATTCATATAATCTTAGGCAAACCGTATTCTTTCCAACGAGAGTGCAAGGGAACAGTAGAACAACCATAGACAACCTTTTTGTTCATTCCTCATTACTAGAAGGGCATTCTGTTAGCAAAAAGGCGAATGGCCTTTCCGATCATGATGCACAAATTTTAACTCTAAAAGATTTTTGTGCTGCAACACATGTTAAATATAGTTATCAACTGTTTAGGAAAGCTGATCCAGTTGCTGTAGAGACCTTTGTAAACCTTATCAAGGAACAAGAGTGGCAAGATATTTATAGCGCTGATACAGTAGATGATAAATATAATGCTTTTCTCAAGACTTTTCTCGTGCTCTTTGAAAGTTGCTTTCCGTTAGAACGTTCAAAACAGGGTACTAGCACAAACAGGCAGCTGACTAGAGGGATAAGAATATCTTGTAGAACAAAGTGGCAAGTATATCAAAACCAGCCCATTACAAACAGTATTGTAAGGTGCTTAAAAATGTTATTAGGAAAGCAAAAAGTATGTGGTATGCAGATAGAATAGCTAAGTCTCAGGATAAAATTAAAACCATATGGTCAGTCGTAAAGGAAGTAGCTGGTCTGCAGAGACAGGTCGAGGATATAGAAGCAATGCGTAGTGGGAATGTCCGTGTTACTGATAAGTCGCGTATATGTACAGTATTTAATAATCACTTTCTGAATGTAACAGGTGAACTAAATAGAAACCTAGTCCCAACAGGGAATCACATAGCGCTCTTAGAAAAAAGTGTTCCGAGACTGTTACCTGAAATGTTCCTCCATGATACTGACAAGAGGGAGATTGAGTTAATAATTGAATCACTACAAAAAAAATGGTTCAAATGGCTCTGAGCACTATGGGACTCAACTACTGAGGTCATAAGTCCCCTAGAACTTAGAACTACTTAAACCTAACTAACCTAAGGACAACACACACATCCATGCCCGAGGCAGGATTCGAACCTGCGACCGTAGCGGTCGCGCGGTTCCAGAGTGTAGCGCCAGAACCGCTCGGCCACCAGCGGCCGGCAAATCACTACAGACCGAGAACTCTCATGGATATGACGGGGTATCTAGCAGAATACTGAACTATTGTTCTATGTATGTTAGCCCAGTACTTAGCCATATCTGTAACTTTTCCTTTAGGAGTGGTCGGTTTCCTGACCGATTAAAGTACTCGGTAGTGAAGCCACTTTATAAAAAGGGAGACAGGGATAATGTTGACAATTTTAGACCTATTTCTATGCCATCGGTGTTTGCTAAAGTTATCGAGAAGGTTGTATATACAAGGTTACTGGAGCATTTAAATTCACATAATTTGCTGTCAAATGTACAGTTTGGTTTTAGAAACGGTTTAACAACTGAAAATGCTATATTCTCTATTCTCTGTAAGGTTTTGGACGGATTAAATAAAAGGTTGCGAACGCTAGGTGTTTTCTTTGATTTAACGAAGGCTTTTGACTGTGTTGACCACAAAATATTACTGCAGAAGTTGGACCATTATGGAGTAAGGGGAGTAGCTTATAATTGGTTCGCCTCTTACTTTAAGAACAGAAAGCAGAAGGTAATCCTCCGTAATATTGAGAGTGGTAGTGATGTTCAGTCCCAATGGGACACTGTCAAGTGGGGCGTTCCCCAAGATTCGGTGCTGGGTCCACTGCTGTTTCTTATTTATATAAATGATATGCCTTCTAGTATTACAGGTGATTCAAAAATATTTCTGTTTGCTGATGACACCAGCTTGGTAGTGAAGGATCTTGTGTGTAATATTGAAACAGAATCAAATAATGTAGTTCATGAAATAAGTTCGTGGCTTGTGGAAAATAATTTGATGCTAAATCACAGTAAGACTCAGTTTTTACAGTTTCTAGCTCACAATTCAACAAGAATCGATATTTTCATAAGACAGAATGGGCATATTATAAGCAAGACGGAACAGTTCAAGTTCCTAGGCGTTCGGATAGATAGTAAGCTGTTGTGGAAAGCCCACGTCCAGGATCTTGTTCAGAAACTAAATGCTGCTTTATTTACCATCAGAACAGTATCTGAAATAAGTGACAGTTCAACACGAAAAGCAGTCTACTTCGCATATTTTCATACACTTATTTCGTATGGTATTATTTTTTGGGGTAATTCTTCTGATTCAAAAAGGGTATTTTTGGCTCAAAAACGGGCTGTTCGAGCTATATGTGGTGTAAGTTCGAGAACCTCTTGTCGACCTCTATTCAATAGTCTGGGAATTCTGACATTGCCCTCACAGTATATATTTTCTTTAATGTCGTTTGCTGTTAGCAATATTAGCCTATTCCCAAGAGTTATCAGCTTTCACTCAGTTAATACTAGGCAGAAATCAAATCTGCATGTGGAATGCACTTCCTTGACTCTTTTGCAGAAAGGAGTGCAGTATTCTGCTGCATTCATTTTCAATAAGCTACCACAAGAACTCAAAAATCTTAGCAGTAGCCCAAACTCTTTTAAGTCTAAACTGAAGAGTTTCCTCATGGCTCACTCCTATTCTGTCGAGGAGCTCCTGGAAGAGCTAAAAAATTAAGCGGGTTCCAGTGTTACATTGTTGATTTTCTTTATTTAAACTTAAGACTTATCGCCTGAATATGTTTTTTATATTTCATTTTATCTGTTTCTACTATCGTGTTATAATTCCATGTATTGACTCGTTCCATGACCATGGAGACTTCTCCTTAATTTGGTCCCACGGAACAATAAATAAATAAATAAATAAACTGAAGTGCCATCTTCCGGGGCACGGCTACACGGGGAGGCGCGTCCCACAAAGAACCCGCCAGGTGGTTTAACGATAAGGGCCGTTGCGCCAGTCAACCAGGATGTGGGTTTTAGCGGTTTTCTGGATTCGACTTTCTCACTCTTACGCAAATTCCGCTCCAGTAAGGGGGGGGGGGATAAGGCAGGAGGAGGGAGATGCCATCAGGAAGGGTTTTCGGCCACCCAGTACCACTAACATTGCGAGATTCGAAAAGAACAGGCCGACGTTGTGGATCACGGGATAAGACCAAGAAGGAGAAGGGGGAGGAGAAGACGAAAGAGAAACAGCTGTCAGAATGTACCATAAACATTAATCACAAAAGCTGTTCATCAAAGGCAGATGATTTAAAATCGAAGTTAAATTTCTTAAATTCCACCGCTTACTTTAATGCACTTTCGTATGCTCTTGATAACACCACGTGTAGTTTTTCTGAGGTCCCATTGGAGTTCTTTAATGTGAGCAGCACTATATATAATGCCAACGATCAATTCTTATTTTCTGATTGTTTCGTTTTTACTGTCAACCATCACCGCAGGCAAAAGGGGTAAGGTCCGAAGACCTTGGTGGCAAAGAAAGTGACCATTTGTGCTAATCCATTCAAATGGCTCCAATCGCAATGGGAAGTAACGTCTGAGGTCGTCAGTCCCTTAGACTTAGAACTACTTAAACATAACTAACCTAAGGACATCACACACATCCATGCCCGAGGCAGGATTCGAAACTGCGACCGTAGCAACAGCGCGGTTCCGGACAGAATAGCTGATCCAACTTCCGGGTAATGTTATGTTTAGATAATGTGTCGCCTGATAACTAAGCGGAGTACCCGCCACGATACAAGAACATATCTTTGTAGCCAAAGGAACTGCTTCCAAAGACGCTGGAAGTCTATACAGGGTGGTCCATTGATAGTGACCGGGCCAAATATCTCACGAAATAAGCATAAAAAAAAACTACAAAGAACGAAACTCGTCTAGCTTGAAGGGGGAAACCAGATGGCGCTATGGTTGGCCCGCTAGATGGCGATGCCATAGGTCAAACGGATATCAACTGCAAATAGGAACCCCCATTTTTATTACATATTCGTTTAGTACGTAAAGAAATGTGAATGTTTTAGTTGGACCACTTTTTCCGCTTTGTGATAGATGGCGCTGTAGTAGTCACAAACATATGGCTCACAATTTTAGACGAACAGTAGGTAACAGGTAAGTTTATAAATTAAAATACAGAACGTAGGTACGTTTGAACATTTTATTTCGGTTGTTCCAATGCGATACATGTACCTTTGTCAACTTATTTCTGAGAACGCATGTTGTTACAGCGTGATTACCTGTAAATACCACATTAATGCAATAAATGCTCAAAATGATGTGCTCAACCTCAATGCATTTGGCGATACGTGTGACGACATTACTCTCAACAGCAAGTACTTCGACTTCCGTAATGTTCTCACATGCACTGACAATGCGCTGACGCATGTTGTCAGGCGTTGTCGGTGGGTCACGATAGCTAATATCCTTCAACATTCCCCACAGAAAGAAATCCGGGGATGTCAGATACGGTGAACGTGCGGGCCATGGTATGGTGCTTGGATGATCAATCGACCTGTCTTGAAATATGCTATTCAATACCGCTTCAACCGCACGCGAGCTATGTGCCGGGCATCCATCATGTTGGAAGTACATCGCCATTCTGTCATGCAGTGAAACATCTTGTAGTAACATCGGTAGAACATTACATAGGAAATCAGCATACATTGCACCATTTAGATTGCCATCGATAAAATGGGGACCAATTATCCTTCCTCCCATAATGCCGCACCACACATTAAGGCGCCAAGGACGCTGATGTTCCACTTGTCGCAACCATCGTGGATTGTCCGTTGGCCAATAGTGCATATTATGCCGGTTTACGTTACTGCTGTTGGTGAATGGCGCTTCGTCGCTAAATAGAATGCATGCAAAAAATCTGTCATCGTCCCATAATTTCTCTTGTGACCAATGGCAGAACTGTACACGACGTTCAAAGTCGTCGCCATGCAATTCCTGGTGCATAGAAATATGGTACGGGTGCAATCGATGTTGATGTAGCATTCTCAACACCGACGTTTTGGAGATTCCCGATTCTCTCGCAGTTTCTCTGCTACTGATGTGCGGATTAGCCGCGACAGCAGCTGAAACACATACTTGGGCATCATCATTTGTTGCAGGTCGTGGTTGACGTTTCGCATGTGGCTTAACACTTCCTGTTTCCTTAAATAACGTAACTCTCCGGCGAACGGTCCGGACACTTGGATGATGTCGTTCAGGATACCGAGCAGCATACATAGCACACGCCCGTTGTGTATTTTAATCACAATAGCCATACATCAATACGATATCGACCTTTTCCGCAATTGGTAAAAGGGCCCATTTTAACACGGGTAATGTATCATGAAGCAAATACCGTCCGCACTGGCGGAATGTTACGTGATACCACGTACTTATACGTTTGTGACTATTACAGCACCAACTATCATAAAGCGAAAAAAGTGATCCAACTAAAACATTCATTTTTCTTTACGTACTACACGAATATGTAACAATAAATGGGGGTTCCTACTTTTAAAAAAAACGCATTTGATATCTGTTTGACCTATGGCAGCGCCATGTAGTGGGCCAACCATAGCGCCATCTGGTTGCCCCCTTCAAGCTAGACGAGTTTCGTTCTTTGTAGTTTTTTCGTTTGATGCTTATTTCGTGAGATATTTGTCCCGGTCGTTATGAATGGACCACCTTGTATACTGGAGCCCTATAAGACGATCCGCTGAGACAACAGGCCGAATCAACTCACTGTTTATCTTACCACACCACACATTTACAGAGAAACACTCGTGAAATGTATATCCACAAAAGTATCACGAGTGAAAGTGACGTCACCTGTAAGGAACATTAATGGGATTACTCGACTATTTGCAATTAGCTAAGTATCAAAATGAAATCTTCACTCTGCAGTGGAGTGTAAACTTCCCGGCAGATTAAAACTGTGTGCCAGACAGAGACTCGAACTCGGCGCATTCACCTTTCACGAGTAATTGCTCCACCAACTTTTTTTCCCTTCATTTTCAGTTTTTTTATTTACTTATCACATAGGGCAGCCCACCCTCTGACCGAACACGCGGACCGTGCCGGCAACTGAGCTACATAAACACGACTCACGGCCCGTCCTCACAGCTGAGGAGATGAGATATTGCGGAAGTAAAGTTGTGAGGACATGTCGTAAGTCTTGCTTCCGTAGCTTAGTTGGTACGTCACTTGCCCGCAAAAGGCAAAGTCCCGAGTTCGAGTATCGGTTGACACGCAGTTTTAAACTGTCAGAAAGTTTCAGCTAACGACCAAATTCAAATCTTTCTCGAAGGTGTTGAATCCGCTGTAAATGATAAGGGCAGAAGCCATGCGTACGTCATGTTCGCCATATTTCTTGTAGGTGGAACATCGAATTCATCGACACGTGTAAAAATTCTGCATTTACTTGTTGGAGGACTACGTTCTGCCGGCTGAATAATGTCTTCATCTACACTATGTTGATTCGCATATTCAGATCAAATAGGCTGTTGGCACTGCACCAGTCTCAGGCACTTTAATGGAAACACGAGTAAACTCTCCTGACTCTGGCACTTTGCGGTTAGAAAATTGTCTTCCGATTTCTCTACGAGCAGTAGTAGTAGCGTTCCCTTTACAAAAGTCGTATACAAATACCGTATCGGCACTGTCAGCGTTTGTAAATGCGTGCGGCGTGATAAAACGATACAGTAAAATTGGCTGTCAAAAGTTGCAGTTAAAAATTCAATTACGTAAGTTAAAGTACAACTTCACAATGTGAACTTAAAAATTGAAACGACAATCGATAAATTAAACCATAGCCGCTGGTGTACCACCACAAGAAATGTAAACTTACCTCTTTAATCAGTCACATCTTCGTAACCAATAGAAAATGGACACATGTTATATGGAGTATTTTATTTGAGTTAGTCTAGGTTACCACTGCCTGAAGTGCTAAATGTTCCTGCTGAAACAGCCTATATTTTAAAATCTTACTAGGGGAGGCCCGACGTTCGGATCATGGATTTAGTTCAAACTTTCTAAGCTTTTATTAGTCAACTAGGACAACATAAAGTGCAGGTAGTAAGCCGTACTACTTAAAAGATGTCGAGAAAAATTACAAGAGAAGTTCTACGCGTCAGTGATGTACCGTTGCGTTGCGACGGTCATGGGGCGGTCATAAGGTTAGCGTTCAAGTACCGCAATCGGTGGAGGGCTGGCTCGAATACCGTTTATGTTTTTCTTTTTTTCTATTTATATTTTTTTCAGCACTACTCATATAATTTCGTACATATTACATTTGAAAGATAATGTGATGAAATGACACGTGCATTTGAGGGAACTTTTATTGAATTTCCGATGTTATTTGGCTGTTCACTATTTCTCATTATTACAATAAATAGTAGTAGTATAGCCAAGTTAAAAACCTTATCAAGCACCTCCAAGCTTGTTCACATTTGGATGACAACGAACGACAAATTGCTTGTCGTGAAGATGTTATTAAAATGCATTCAATCGTACATCGTCAATTACTGGCGTCGTTATTCACGAAAATGTCACGCTACGCTTGATTTGCATTCAAATTGTCGGAAGAAACAAATTTTTCAAAATGTCAACGAGCTTTGTTAATTACTTAGAAACTTTGAAGATTTTTTTTGCATGCCTGAAAACTGCATTCATTCGATGTGTGGATGACGTTTTAATATACGAGTATTTTCCACGTGTATGTGTAAACGACCATAGTGCAACTTTTAAGGTCGAAAGAACATCCGAAAATCAGTCGTACGTTACCCTTATATTCTGGCGTACTGTACCTCATTGTGTGGTTGAATAGTCATTTATACCTTTATTTACCGATATCTGACTTGGGCCTGTCCTTCGTCCTTCAAACTTGCGTCTACAGATCGAAGTGTCCAGGTGTAAAACAAAACAGTTCTCGGTACGTTACCCCATTTTCAGGTACAAGGGATTTCGGAAATCATGACCGGCATAGATTTTCAGGAAAATTTTATGCTTTTGGTCTTTTACTTGTCGATAGTTATAATATTTGTTGTGATGATAAGAATTAGAAAAAAATAACATTGGAAATTCAATGAGTTCATGCAAATAAATCATGTTGATTGAAATACTCGTTCATGTTCTTAAGGTGGCAGGGGTAAAACACAGGGAGCGAAAGGCTATTTGCAATTTGTACAGAAACCAGATGGCAGTTACAAGAGTCGAGGGGCATGAAAGGGAAGCAGTGGTCGGGAAGGGAGTGAGACAGGGTTGTAGCCTACCCCCGATGTTATTCAATCTGTGTATTGAGCAAGCAGTAAAGGAATCAAAAGAAAAATTCGGAGGGGGAATTAAAATCCATGGAGAAGAAATAAAAACTTTGAGGTTCGCCGATGACATTGTAATTCTGCCAGAGACAGCAAAGGACTTGGAAGAGCAGTTGAATGGAATGGACAGTGTCTTGAAAGGAGGATATATGATGAACATCAACAAAAGCAAAACGAGGATAATGGAATGTAGTCGAATTAAGTCGGGTGATGCTGAGGGAATTAGATTAGGAAATGAGACACTTAAAGTAGTAGAGGAGTTTTGCTATTTGGGGAGCAAAATAACTGATGATGGTCGAAGTAGAGAGGATATAAAATGTAAAGTGGCAATGGGAAGGAAAGCGTTTCTGAAGAAGAGAAATTTGTTAACATAGGGTATAGATGTAAGTGTTAGGAAGTCGCTACTGAAAGTATTTGTATGGAGTGTAGCCATGTATGGAAGTGAAACATGGACGATAAATAGTTTAGACAAGAAGAGAATAGAAGCTTTCGAAATGTGGTGCTACAGAAGAATGCTGAATATTAGATGGGTAGATCACATAACTAATGAGGAGATGTTGAATAGGATTGGGGAGAAGAGAAGTTTGTGGCACAACTTGACTAGAAGAAGGGATCGTTTGGTAGGACATGTTCTGAGGCATCAAGGGATCACCAATTTAGTATTGGAGGGCAGCGTGGAGGGTAAAAATCGTAGAGGGAGACGAAGAGATGAATACACTAAGCAGATTCAGAAGGATGTAGGTTGCAGTAGGTACTGGGAGATGAAGCTTGCACAGGATAGAGTGGCATGGAGAGCTGCATCAAACCAGTCTCTGGACTGAAGACCACAACGACAACATGTAAATGCACATTTTTTTTCATCTCTTTAAAATGTAATACGTATGAAATAAAGTGACTAATGTTGAAAATGATACAAAATTTAAAAAATGAGCAGGACTCGATTCAGCGACCGAACGATCCTCTGATTAGGGCGACTGCAAGCTAGCCACATAACCGTCGCCGTCTCCGTCTCGTAGCTAGAACGCACCCCTACATCAATGACGTATAAAACATACCTTGGCTAAGCAGTATGACTAACCAACTCCACTTTATGTTGTCCTAATGGACTACTAAAGGTGTACAAAGTTTGAAGTAAATCCGTGATCCGAAGAGTGTGGCCTCCCCTGGTTGGTAAAATTAGACCTACATTAATTCATTACTTGCAAATAATGCATACAATTGCTTTATCAGACGCAGCGAACGTCTGTGGTAACTGCAGGATGCATGTTTCGAAGAGAATGTGCAACACAGATGCACAGAACAACAGCAGGATAAAAGCTTGTACTCACGTTGGAAGGTCGACAGCACTACGCAGATGTTGCAGGATGTTCTACCCGTTACCCGAGTCAGCCGCATTCAGAAAGTGCCTTGCAACTGTTGCAGGGCTCGTGGAAGGGAGAAGGACGCGAGGCAGGCATACATCGATCCACAGCGTTCCACACATGCCCCACAGGATTAACGTGCCACACCTTATTGCTCACTTCATTCCGTTGCATCTGCACTTCTCTACGTTTCTGTCAGCGTGGACTACATGCCTGCTAGGGCATCACCGTTTAGGGGCAGTAGCTCTCCTGTTTATATTTATGTAATTAAAATAACATGAATATCCTAGGGGTCTGTCCATGACCTGTGAGCAGTCGTCGTTACAAAACGAAATACACAGGACTCGAAGTGTACAAAGTGGTATCACTCCAAGCAAATACACTTTGTGATGAAGTATGTTTCGCCAAACGTCTGCATGACATTGTTTTCCAAGATTTTTCGATAAGTGAATAGGCACTGAAGCGCCAAAGAAACTTGTATACGCATGTGTATTCAAATACAGAGATTTCTCAACAGGCATAATACGGCGCTGCGGTCGGCAACGTCGATGTAGTACAAGAAGTCTTCTACGTAGTTGTTAGATCGGTAACTGCTGCTCCAATGGCAGCTTATAAAGATTTAAGTGAGTTTGTACGTAGTGCTGTAGTCGGCGCACGAGATGAGACACATAGCATCTCCGAGGTAGCGATAAAGTGGAGATTTTCCCGTACGTCAATTTCACGAGATTACCGTGACTATCAGGAATCTGGTAAAACATCAAATCTCCAACGTCGCTGCGGCTGGAAAAAGATCCTGCAAGAACGGGACCAACGACGACTAAACAGAATCGTTCAAATGACAGAAGTGCAACCCTTCGGCAAGATTTCAACGCTGGGCCATCAACAAGATTCAGCGTGCGAACCATTCAACGAAACGTTATATGAGGGTTGGAACTTTAATAGTGGCAACTATTTATTTACAGCTCGTATAAAATATACGTGTTTCAAAGTTTTACTGACCTTGAAAGTAGTCACCAGCATTGTGTACAACCCGTTGCCAGCGATGTGGGAGTCGTAGGATACTCTTAGCAGTGCCAGTTGTGTTGACCGTTGGGAGCGACGCGGTCTATTCAAATGGCTCTGAGCACTATGGGACTTAACTGCTGAGGTCATCAGTCCCCTAGAACTTAGAACTACTTAAACCTAACTAACCTAAGGACATCACACACATCCATGCCCGACGCAGGATTCGAACCTGCGACCGTAGCAGTCGCGCGGTTCCGGACTGTAGCGCCTAGAACCGCTCGGGACGCGGTCTATTGGCCGACGAATTTGTAGAAGTTCTGAAGGGAATGCCGCGAAGTGTTTCCTTCAGTTTAGAAATCGAGTTGAACTTACTAGGGCTTAAGTCAGGGGAGTGCAACAGGTGGTATAGCACCATCAGCTAAACAAATCAGTAACAGCTTGCACTGTACGTGCTTGAGCATTGTCCTGCAAAATGATGGAGGTCCTGCAGAAAGTGTCATCACTTTTGCCTCTAAGCTGGTCGTAGGTTGTGTTCCAAAAATGAACAGCATAGAGACAGAAGTGATGACACTTTCTGTAGGACCAGACCATCATTTTGCAGGACAATGCTGAAGCATGTACAGTGCAAGCTGTTGCTGATTTGTTTGACTGATGGGGCTGCTGAGTGCTATATCACCTACTGCACTCCCCTGACTAAAGGCCTCGTAAGTTCAACTCCATTTCTAAACTGAAGGAAACACTTCACGGCATTCGCTTCAGAACTGCTACAAATTCGTCGGCCAATAGACCGCGCCACTCGAACTGTCAACACAACTGGCACTGCTAAGAGTATCCTACGACTTTGACATCACTGGCAACGGGTTGTACACAATGCTGGTGTGTACTTTGAAGGTCAGTAAAACTTTGAAAAACGTATCTATTTTGTACGAGCTGTAAATAAATAGTTGCCACAATTAAAGTTCCAACCCTCGTAGATATGTGCTTCCGGAGCCGAAGGCCCACTCGTTTACCCTTGATGGTTGCATGACACGAAGCGTTACGCCTGTCATGGGCCTGTCAACACTGAAATGGAGTGTAGATGTCTGGAAGCATATTGCCTGGTCGGACGAATTTTGTTTCACATTGTATCGAGCGGATGGACGCGTACGGGTGTGGAAGAAAACATCATAAATCTATGGACACTGCATGTCAGCAGGGGACTGTTAAAGCTGGTGGAGGCTCTGTAACGGTGTGGGGCGCGTGCAGTTGGAGTGACATGGGAACCCTGATATGTCTACATACAACTCTGATAGGTGACACATATCTAAGGATCCTGTTGATCACCTGCATCCATTCATGTCCATTGCGCATTCCGACGGACTTCGGAAATTCCAGCAAGACAATGCGACGCCCCACACGTCCAAAATTGCTACAGAGTGGCTCCAGTAACACTCTTCTGAGTTTAAACACTTCCGCTAGCCACCAAACTCCCCAGTCATGAACATTATTGAGTATATCTGGGATGCCTTGCAAGGTGCTGTTCAGAAGAGATCTCCACTCTTCGTACTTTTACGGATTTACGGACAGCCCGGCAGGATTCATGCGTCGATTCACTCCAGCGCAATAGTCGAGTCCATGCCATGTCGTGTTGTGGCACTTCTGCGTGCTCGCGTGGGCTTGCACTATATTAGGCAGGTGTACCAGTTTCTTTGGCTCTTCAGTGTATATCTCTGACACTAATTTTTACTAACTCAATAGTGTGGTGTCACCGCCAGACACCACACTTGCTAGGTGGTAGCCTTTAAATCGGCCGCGGTCCGTTGCATACGTCGGACCCGCGTGTCGCCACTGTCAATGATGGCAGACCGAGCGCCGCCACACGGCAGGTCTATAGAGACTTCCTAGCACTCGCCCCAGTTGTACAGCCGACTTTGCTAGCGATGGTTCACTGCCTACTTACGTTCTCATTTGCCAAGACGATAGTTTAGCATAGTCTTCAGCTACGTCATTTTCTACGACCTAGCAAGGCGCCATTATCAGTTACTATTGATATTGTGAATCATGTAACGTCAAAACCGACGTTCATCATTAATGGATTAAAGTTAAGTATTCCACCAGCTACGTCAGTTTTTCTAGATTCTAATTTCCTTGTCCTGTTCCAGACCTCACGCCAGCCTGCGTGAGTTAAAACGCGTGCATTTCGGCCTCCTCTAGTAACACGGTGTTGGCTCTCCTGCCAACCACAACAAATAGTTCATAGCGTAAAGGTTCTTGGACACTTTCGATAAATGATTCAAATGGCTATGAGTACTATGGGACTTAACTACTGAGGTCATCAGTCCCCTAGAACTTAGAACTACTTCAACCTAAACAACCTAAGAATGTCACACACATCCATGCCCGAGGCAGCATTCGAACCTGCAACCGTAGCGGTCGCTCGGTTCCAGACTGTAGCGCCTAGAACCGCTCGGTCACTCCGGCCGGCACACTTTCGATACTGCAATGTAATATTATATGATAAAAATGAGAAATTACTTTTCTTACTTCGTGTTGCAACACGGAAATTTACTTTGCTTTCAGACTGAGAAATTATTGCCGCTACACGAGAACGGTTCTGAAATCCCTGCTAACTTATTACTTATTTTTGAAGCACAAGACACAGTGCAGTTAACGAGCGGGAACCCATTTCATGTTTAGAAGCATAACAGTTGTAGAGTGGTAACCTCTGGCGATGTATTCTTATTAATGTGTAGTGAATTTTAATTCGACTGAAAGTAGGGAAACATCAAAGTCACACTGAATAGAAAAAGGAGCTATATGTGTATTTAAACCTGTAATCTCAAAGAGCTTTGTGAGGCTGGAAGTAAAGCAATGAAGAAACTTAACTGTTTAAATTCAGCATTGAGGCGAATCTAGTCAGATTTTTATTGTTGATCTATAGGGGTCAGACACACTGCGACAAATGCATGCTTGAACAAGTCTGCAGATGCTAAGCAAGCCTGCTGGAGGTCACTGCACATGTACAACGTTCTGAACAAGCTGCAAGTGTCACTCTTGGTCAGAACAGTGTTCAGTGTAGTTGTTAGTGTAATAGTCGGACGGTGCTAAGTGAATACAGCACTCCGTCTTCAGGCCACAAGTGACCCATCGGGACCATTCGACTGCCGTGTCATCCTCAGATGAGTATAGATGAGGATGCGGATAGGAGGGGCGTGTGGTCAGCACACCGCTCTCCCGGTCGTTACGATGGTTTTCTTTGACCGGAGCCGCAACTGTTCAGTCGAGTAGCTCCTCAATTGGCATCACGAGGCTGAGTGCACCCCGAAAAATGGCAACAGCGCATGGCGGAATGGATGGTCACCCATCCAAGTGCCGGCCACGCCCGACAGCGCTTAACTTCGGTGATTTGACGGGAACCGCTGTATCAACTGCGGCATGGCCGTTGCCTAAGTGAATACGAACGGTGGTAAATTGATGGCGCTCGTATGGTCGATGCTTCCATAGCCAAGTTAGCCGAAGTGTTTGGTATTTCAAACGACAAAGTATCGAAGATTTATACCACATATAGGGAATGCGGGGAAACATCATTCGCTAAGGCGCAAAGCGGACAAAAGTGTATGTTGAGTGATCGTCATAGACTATCATTGAAGAGGTGTATGACGAAAAATAGGACAGCTGCGAAAGCCACTGCAGAGCTGAGTGTCACACTCACGAACCCTGTCAGCACCAAACAACACCAGAGTGAACTCCAGAAGCAGGGGGTTGCAGGGTGAGCTGCAATTCCAAAAACACTCATCAGTGACAGAAAAACATGGTGCCGAACTAACGGCTTCCAGAGGCAACGACGACTTGATTTTCAATATTTATTTAATTATTGACACCGAAATTAAAAAAGTGCTGTAATCTAGTCGTTTGGAGATGTCTAAGGTTTAAGACAATTAGCCAGGTATTAAAGTTAGGTATTGTCTTTATGCCTTGGGGCAGCTTTGCGGAAATAACCCAGGCTATATTCATATTTGAGAATGAAAGCACTGAGGGATTTCCAGTAAACTTTGTACGTAATTTCTAACTTTTCCAAACTGTTTCTCACTTGCGCCCTAAGCTCTCATAAAATAATGGATGGAAATAGTTTATTGCTTATTTCAGTTTCATTGCCTACTACATGTTTGTTCAGTAAAATCTCAGCATTTGGCATGACGCTTTAATTGGTTACTTCTTTAGTTGTTGTTGTTGTGGTCTTCAGTCCTGAGACTGGTTTGATGCAGCTCTCCGCTACTCTATCCTGTGCAAGCTTCTTCATCTCCCAGTACCTACTGCAACCTACATCCTTCTGAATCTGCTTAGTGTATTCATCTCTTGGTCTCCCTCTACGATTTTTACCCCTCACGCTGCCCTCCAATGCTAAATTTGTGACCCCTTGATGCCTCAGAACATGTCCTACCAACCGATCCCTTCTTCTGGTCAAGTTGTGTCACAAACTCCTCTTCTCCCCAATTCTATTCAATACCTCCTCATTGGTTATGTGATCTACCCATCTAATCTTCAGCATTCTTCTGTAGCACCACATTTCGAAAGCATCTATTCTCTTCTTGTCCAAACTATTTATCGTCCATGTTTCACTTCCATACATGGCTACACTCCATACAAATACTTTCAGAAATGACTTCCTGACACTTAAATCTATACTCGATGTTAACAAATTTCTCTTCGTCAGAAACGCTTTCCTTGCCATTGCCAGTCTACATTTTATATCCTCTCTACTTCGACCATCATCAGTTATTTTGCTCCCCAAATAGCAAAACTCCTTTACTACTTTAAATGTCTCATTTCCTAATCTAATTCACTCAGCATCAACCGACTTAATTCGACTACATTCCATTATCCTCGTTTTGCTTTTGTTGATGTTCATCTTATATCCTCCTTTCAAGACACTGTCCATTCCGTTCAACTGCTCTTCCAAGTCCTTTGCTGTCTGACAGAATTACAACGTCATCGGCGAACCTCAAAGTTTTTATTTCTTCTCCATGGATTTTGATACCTACTCCGAATTTTTCTTTTGTTTCCTTTACTGCTTGCTCAATATACAGATTGAACAGCATCGGGGACAGGCTACAACCCTGTCTTACTCCTTTCCCAACCGCTGCTTCCCTTTCATGCCCCTCGACTCTTATAACTGCCATCTGGTTTCTGTACAAATTGTAAATAGCCTTTCGCTCCCTGTATTTTAGTGCCACCTTTAGAATTTGAAGTTCTGTAGTAGTACTTCATTTAGCAATAGATTTTGCAGACTGTATTCACAGACACCACTGAATGTACTTCGAAAGTGATATCATTGTACGACACGTAATACAAGAGATATGACTGAACAATCGAAAATTTGTCCATGCTTAACTTCTAATATTTATCTCATTTGTAAAGGAAACAGACGTTTGAAGAAATTTTGCGTCTGTGAAAAATCGAGGATGGTGGTTAGCGGTAATAACTAACCCGATAGTAAATTGATGTGCTTTCATTCAAATATTTATATGAAATAGAAAATGGGAAAAAAAACAAAATGAGAGGTGGAACTCTCGTGACTTCCATCCACACAGGGCTCTGAGGTAATACAATGGCGAAAGTTGAACAGAAGTCGAACCTAGATGCTCCACCTTACCTTAACCGTCTCGGCCATCTGGACACGCCTTCCGTCAGACCCAAATTCTCAACTTCAAGCATCCTGCAACGCTGCGTCCCTCGTTCATCAACCTTCTACTCGCAAATTATAGATTCTCGTAGGAGTTTGGAGGATATTAGTGCATCAGCAATAAAACAAACGTCAAGGCATCGTCACGCTCTTCCAGAAATCTATACTATATCTGAGTACTATCTGTTCGCCTTGACCTTTGTTTCAATGTTGATGCACTAGTATCGTTCGAACTCCTACGGGAATCGCCGGCCGCAGTGGCCATGCGGTTCTAGGCGCTGCAGTCTGAAACCGCGCGACCGCTACGGTCGCAGGTTCGAATCCTGCCTCGGGCATGGATGTGTGTGACGTCCTTAGTTTAGTTAGGTTTAATTAGTTCTGAGTTTTAGGGGACTGATGACCTCAGATGTTAAGTCCCATAGTGCTCAAAGCCATTTGAACCATTTTTTTCCTACGGGAATCAATAATTTTCGAATAGGAGGTTAATGGACGACGCTATAAATTATTATGATCATGCAGAAAGCGTGTCCGGATGACCGAGGTGTTCATGGAAACTGATACAGCAAAGTGGAGCATCTGGGTTCGAGCCCCTTCCGATGCAGATTTTCAACTTTCGCCATTGCATTACCGCACTTCGCTGTGCTACTGAAGTCACAAGATTCTCCACCTTTCTTCCCCTTCTTTCCCATCCTCTGTTTCATGTCAATATACACTCCAGCCAATTCATCACGATTGGTGTCTGTTTTGTCGCTCATGTCTGTTATAACAGAAGCCACTCAAATACATATATTTATGTAAACAGTATGCTTTTCTCGCCACATCATGTTCTCTGAGATAAGACTGAGTGCATTTCGTTATAAAGTATTGTTTGCCATGGAGAACCTAAGGTTTTCTTATTACCTTTCAGGCATTCACAACCACATATTTAAAGAACCGAGAATACTACGGGTGTTTTAGGAAACTTTTCCGGCCTTCCCATAATACAACGTGTGGAACGCCGGTACTGACGGACGTTTATTGCCTCTATCTGTGAAGCCGAGCTTCTGAATTAATCAGTCTGAGTGATGTTACCGTAACAAATTAACACGTGTCTCAAAATCAGAAAGCAAATAGTACCCTACACTTGTGACAATGTATTTTATCGTTTAAGTAATTTCGTTTTCCATTTTTTATTAAATAACTAGGCCACGGAACAGTTCGTGCTCTTCACCACATTTTTTTTTATATCTTGAATCATGAAAGTACGGCATTTTTCTTGTTCTCTGTAATATTAGTCTAATAATAAGATCAGTTAAGCTGAAATGTGTTTTATTTAAAATAAATTATGCCAATATCCCGCCACGCGGTGTAGCAGCGCTGTCTAGGGGGTCTTGTCACGGTTCGCGCGGCTTCGCCCGTCGAAGGTTCTAGTCCTCCCTCGGGCATGGGTGTCTGTGTTGTTCTTAGCGTAGATTAGTTTAAGTTAGTTTAATTAATGTATAAACCTAGGGACCGATGACTTCAGCGGTTTGGTCCCATAGAATCTTACCACAAATTTCCAAACGAATATCCTCTTCCAATATTATGTAAAGCCTTTGTCTGTGTTTCAGCATTTCAGTAACGTTGGAAAGCAATTGGTTTGGAAACGTGTCGATTACTAGCCATCCGCGTGCTATTATATGCGCACTTTTACTACTTTTTAGTCGAATTTTGCTATCTAAATTTCTTGTCACGAACTCCAGTTACTGCTTTTACGTAATGCAAAACGGTCTGTTGCATTATACATCGTATTATCATGGTTCACTGTCACTTTTCCACTCCTTTATAACGAATTTTTACCTGACTCCAAGAAAAAATTATGATAGTAGGTAATATAAGCGCCTTGGCCAAGTAGGAGGTTTGATATTAATGAACATTAATATTTTAATGATACATATTTCTTTGTTGTACCGTTGTGATGTATCCCGATTTCGAACAATTGACATTCGGAGGATTGAATTTCAGTCATTTTCTTTCGTAATAACTATTCTTTTCGTGGGCTACATCACATTACAAGGACAGTAAAGTGCATCTTTTTCTATCGGTAAGAATGTGCTGAGTACCACATTTTGTTTTACCTTAAGCAGCCTAAATCGCTTCAGGCCAATCCAGTGCAAACGCTCAACGAGGCCGTTTCTGATTCTTTATCCACCTTCAGCCGATTTAGCAATTATTTTCTGTAGCTGCACCTTCACCTATAACTATACTCCGGAAGGCACTACATTGTGAGTAACGGAGAATCATTCGTGTTCCCTTCTTTTAGTTCTTTTCTCCTTTTTTTCAGTTCGTGAACGGTACCCGAGAACAACGAATTGGATTGAATGTTTACGATTGTACCGTGACGAACATTTTCTGAGACGCATGTGAACGTAAGTAATATGTTAGTTGGCTGTCCTTGGAACGCGTGCTCTTCGCTTTTTTAAACGCGTACAACGCCTCAGCTGTAGCGCCTTCCATTTCAGTTGTACGAGCTTCTCCGTAACGCCCTGTCGCTTAATAAACAGAATAAACAGATAGGTGCAGAAACCTGCTGCCCTTCCACGAATATTCCCTACATCCTTTATTTGTCCTACCTAATAACGGCGTCAGACGGACTAACAGTCTTCAAGAACCGATCGAAAGGCGATTGCGTAAACTACGTTTTCTTAATAAAGTACGTATTATTAAATTTCCTTGGAGTATTCGCAGTAAATTTACGTGTCGAACCTGTATCTCCGAGAATTTGTCTTATGTGTTTTTCCATTTCAAATTGCTACGGCATGTACTGCGGGATATTTTACCGTCGTGACTGTTCCGTTGATTCGTGGCCAATCGTTTAATCAAACAATTTTTTTTCTATCTAGTTTTGCGTAATTAGTTTCATTTGTGTAGGGACAACTGGCACTCTGTGGATCAAACTACGATATTCTTCATGTATTCCTACATTTCGTCGCAATTTTCTGGCACTGCGACTTCTCCACATACGACAGAATCGAGGTTTTTCTGTCTCATGGAGCTACCGGCGTTATATCTGTCATGAACAGAAGCACTACTTGCAGTACGCCCAAAGCTTCTTTGACATTTGACGATTTCTTCATGTTAAGAACCACGCGATGAGATCTAACTGCTAGAAAATACTCGACTGCGAATGTTCCGTACTGATGGTACGGAGTTGTTACGAAAAAATGGTTCAAATGGCTCTGAGCACTATGGGACTCAACATCTTAGGTCATAAGTCCCCTAGAACTTAGAACTACTTAAACCTAACTAACCTAAGGACATCACACACACCCATGCCCGAGGCAGGATTCGAACCTGCGACCGTAGCAGTCCCGCGGTTCCGGACTGCAGCGCCAGAACCGCTAGAAGTTGTTACGAACTCCTTCCGGAAGTGAAAGAACACGCGTCAACCAGGACGCCTCTGCCAGTTGCCATCTGGACGTCGTGAAATAATAAATCGAGCTGTATTTTACAAAATTTATTTTCTGTTTTCATAATGGCTTTTACAGAGCCGGTTTGCGGACCCGGAAAAGATCGTAGAATGCAAGCTTGAAAAGCATTATAAATCTGTACCAGTTTGACGCCAAGGAGATAAGCCTATACGTACAGGAACTATCAGATTATCCCTCTTGAAAAGGCAGTGGCCTGCAGGTTTTTTGAATCACTTGGAATACTTTTTTGTTGCTCCTATCTACGACAAACTGTTGCTAGAAGGGGATTGTACGAGGTAGTCGAATAAAAACGAGACAGATGGAAAAAAGTAAGTAAACTGTTTATTAATACTAAAATAATAGAGATAACGGCTAATACATTTATCCCACTGTCAGACAAGATGGTCAATGCCGTTATGAAAAAATATTTGCCTTGCCTACTGAACCATGCTTCTACCCAGGCATGCACCTCTTTGTAAAAAAAAAAAAAAAAAATCGACGGCCATGTACGCCTTTCTTCAGGGCTAAAGAACAAGCTTAATTTAGGTTCTGTCAGTTATCCGAGTAGGTGCGGCTGCACTGAGACGTTGCCATAGAAACGTAAACAAGATCACATGATTATTCGTGAGAGACACACGAAACAATCACACGGTGCCTACTGTTTACTGTCAGATATGTGGTGTGTGCCAACGGAATATGTGTCAGCTTATTTATAATGTTTGGTGTACTTAGTATTAAAGCGAGAGATACGAAACAGCGTCCTAATCTTTGTGTAAATTTTCAGCCACTACTTACATCTCACTTGCAAAGCTGCTCTGCAGATGTGCTGTTAGCCACAACGGAAAAGCCATCGCCCAGGTGACGTCTGTGTGTGTAGCTGTACGCCGAACAACGTGGGTGAGTATCTGATGGACTCAGGTACGACAAGAGTGTGAAATACTGAGTGAGGCCTTTCTCCACAGAACACTATGTGCGGTGGCTACTAACTGAGGCTGCGAACTCATGCGCCACGATCTGCAATTTCGTGCAATGGCCCGTGTAAGTTCTTTCTTCTTCTTTAAATTAAGGTGTAAATCGCATTTACCTTATTATCGCCGACTCTGTCTCGAATAATCAGATGCTGAGCCCACATTTATAAAGTAAACTGTAATGTTAATGAGTAGCACAGCATCAATGATACCAATCGCCGTAGGGCAAGAGATTTGCACTGATAACAGCCAAATATAATTTCCACTAAGGCCGAGTTCTCGTGGTTGGGTGAAAGTAGCGTACAGCTCTTCGAAAATTGAACTTAAGTAGTGTTATTCCATTATCCCCTTATATTATTTTTACGGCAACCTGAGAGGAGGAATTAATTTCGTAAAACTATTAACGAGCAGCCTAATGAACAAACTTGTGAGCGCCTAACGTGCCTCTTATTGCCGCGCAGTGACGCGTGTTTTCATTTAAGCGAACGGTCGGCCTTGTTATTGTACCGCCGAGTAAAATGCGGCACAGCAGCGGGAAAGGAGAGCTAGCGCTGCAGCGCTGTTCGCTGGAATAACATTCTGTGCGAGCGGAAAGAATAGCCGACCTCAAGCGAGCCGCAATTTTATTTTAAAGGTGTTTCTTTTATCAGTATAAATGTTTTCAATATATCTGGAAAGTGAACGTACAGCAGGAAATGCCGAGAGTCACACTTGTGTTCTTACCCGTGGAATACTCTGTTCCCGTGAAGCTACTTTTCCAGCTCCACTGCACCGCAATGGAGGATTTTAACGGAGATTCAGACCACTTACGGACCTTTCTTGTTTGTGTTTCTCGTGTAGCACACTGCAGACAGATATCCAAAACGTTAAGTTTTTCTGTGAACAATGTAATGATTAAGGAACGCATACAGCGGAGTGGAAATTTCCGGTAACGCATAATTTTTATGTCTTAATAAATCTTTTGAAAGCCGCCATTTAGTGAGAGAACATCGTCTCAGTCATCAGTCTTACCGAAAATGGCGCTTTGCAGTTTGTTACAGGACCACACGATCCTGCAGCTGGATCTGCTTTGTGTGCCACATGGCGCCATCTGATTCCATATTACCAGGGAATTTACGATGCTTTATGGCTTGTGAACAGTTTCGACTCGGTACTATCCGTCACCTACTAAATAAAATAGTTCCAGTTGCGGTACAAACAGTTTTAGCCAAACCGATATGTACAAACCTCCTCATGTTTAATTATTTTCTCACAACAGGCTCACTTGTAACATAACGTGCTCCCCAGGAGTTTGAGGTCACAGCTGATCTGTTTGTGACTTCGCAGAAGCAGATCTATCACTTTCTGCAGAGGAAGCGTTTGCGCTATCAAGCCTGATGATGTTAAATTTTTTTGTACTTTACTTAAAATGAAACTAGTACGAAATACCACTTACAGTGACGATTACAACTTCGATACTGCTCCGTACTTCTCAACAAAACAAGCACTGCAATACCTTATTTATTCGCCAATATACGAGGCAGCGACGTTCAATTAAAATTTCCTCCTCCTATACGGGAATTACATTATGTGCACGAGTGCAAGATGTAACGCGTGAACGACGACATATGGACGTTTGCTTCTAGTGAGTCGTGCACGGGTAGCCAATTCGGTTACCACTACCGCTCGCGTCAAGCGAAAAATCCGGGTTAAAGTCATGGTGCACCACAAATTTTCATTGTCTTTATTCCATTACACAACAGTTGATTGTCAGTATTTGTAACTGCGAATGCATTTCATGTGTTACAATTGCATTTAGCCGAGAAAAACTTCCCAGTTACGTCATACACAGCCTTGCTCTCCACTTCTCGAATTCGTAGAAGCTACTTCTCTCAGCGAAAGTTCTTGAGAAGAAATCTCACGAATGAAACTTAACTTATCTTTACGAGTTACGAGGGTAACTCCAAAAGAAATGCACACTATTTTTTTTAATAAAATCCATCTTTTATTTTACATGTTTGAAAGTTTTACAGTGTGTAGATACATCCTTTAGGAACAATCTTTTCATTTCTCCACATAATTTCCATCCCTCTCAACTGACTTACGCCATATTGGAGCCAGCGCCTGTATACCTGCACGGTAAAATTCTGGACCAACCTGTTGGAGTCACTGTTTGGCATCGTGCACAAGGGAGTCATCATCTTCAAACCTTGTTCCACGAAGAGAGTCTTTCAGTTTCCCAAAGAGATGATAGCCACATGGAGCCAGGTCAGGACTGTAAGGCGGGTGTTTCAGTGTGGTCCATTCAAGTTTTGTCATGGCTTCCATGGTTTTTTGACTGACATGTGGCCGTGCATTGTCGTGCAACAGCAAAACATCCTGCTTTTGCCGATGTGGTCGAACACGACTCAGTCGAGCTTGAAGTTTCTTCAGTGTCGTCACATATACATCAGAATTTATGGTGGTTCCACTTGGCACGATGTCCACAAGCAATAGTCCTTCGGAATCGAAAAACACCGTAGCCATAACTTTTCCAGCAGAAGGTGTGGTTCTGAATTTTTTTTTCCTTGGGTGAATTTGCATGATGCCACTCCATTGATTGCCTCTTCGTTTCTGGTGAAAAATGATGGAGCCATGTTTCATCACCTGTCACAATTCTTCCAAAAAATTAATCTCCACCAATCTCTTACTGTTCCAAAAGTTCGCTGCATACCGTTTTTCTTGTTCCTTTGTGAGCCACTGTCAACATCCTGGAAACCCATCTGCCACAAACCTTTTTTAACGCCAACACTTTCAGTATTCTGCAAACACTTCCTTCCCCTATCCCAACATAGCGTGACAATTCGTTCACTGTGATGCGTCTGTCAGCAGTCACCAATTCGTTAACTCTCTGCACATTATCTGGAGTGTGTGCAGTACGAGACCTGCCGCTGCGAGGACAATCCTCAATATTGCCGTGCCCGCTTTCATCACGTAACGTGCTTACCCACCGACTAACTGTACTGCGATCGACAGCATCATCTCCATACACCTTTTCCAACCTCTTGTGGATATTTCCCACTGTCCCGTTTTCACCCCACAGGAATTCTATGACAGCACGTTGTTTCTGACGAACGTCAAGTGTAGCAGCCATCTTCAAGACATGCTGTGACGGCGCCACTCACGGGAACAGGTTGAACTAAGTTTGAAAACAAGCGGGAAGGATGCATCTACACACTGTAAAACTTCCATACATACAGAATGAAAACTGTATTTTTACAAAAATAGTGTGCATTTCTTTTGGAGTGACCCTCGTATAAGCCGCGCGGTTTGTGGCGTCATGTCACGGTCACTCCCGCCGGAGGTTCGAGTCCTCCCTCGGGCATGGGTGTGTGTGTTTGTGTTGTTCTTAGGATAAGTCAGTTTAGGTAGTGTGTATGTCTAGGGACCGATGACCTAAGCAGTTTGGTCCCTTAGGAATTCGCACCACACACACACACACACACACACACACACACACACACACACACACACACACACACACACACGAATTACAAACTGTTAAAGCTGCCTGAGGGTACTATTTTCGTGTGCTAATCTACAAAGCTCGCAGTCTTCCATTCCACGAATAACTTAAGAAACACGTTTTAGAGTCTCGCTCAAGTTGCATAACCCTGTAACAACATCTTCATGAAAAATAGGAGAGAGAGTAACTTGTCCCCTGTCAATGACTACAAATATGTAATTTTTAATTTTATGCTGTTAAAATTCATAAAACTTTTAGATAAAATGTAGGTCTACACAAACATTAATTTTATAATTTGTAAGATTCAAATGGCTCTGAGCACTATGGGACTCAACATCTGAGGTCATCAGTCCCCTAGAACTTAGAACGACTTAAACCTAACTAACCTAAGGACATCACACACATCCATGCCCGAGGCAGGATTCGAACCAGCGACCGTAGCAGTCACGCGGTTCCGGACTGAAGTGCCTAGAACCGTACGGCCAACGCGGCAGGCTACAATTTGTAAGAGCTGGACTAAACCGGTGACATAATGACAGTCGATGAAGACCAAAAGAAGGGTCAAATGTGGGAAATAATTCGCGTAGTGGCAATTTTTCTGGTATGCAGGAAGGAGTGCCATGAACAACATACAAGAAATCCTGAACGGTGGGCTCGACTGTGGGTGTAGGTGTGCATATGAAGGTCAGTTTTGTACGATTGTCTTGAATAACTAGAAAACTATGGCCTCTTGTGAAAACACATCTCAACACACAGTTTAACTACATTAGATTTCCTGCAAAAAAGGTACGGTTCATTTCATCTGTAGGACAAATATTTAGTGCGTGGTGAGCGAGAGAATTTGACAATCTCGCGGGTGGTTGAAGGCCAGTTATAATATCATGGGTTGCATAAAACGACATGGGTAGTGCTAGCAGTATCACCTGCATAGCGTTTGGGGAGTCAAGTATTATTTTTTGTCAATGCTTGTAACCTACGCCAGCAGATATATTGGAAATGAATTTCAATTCACTTGCAGCATACCGTTCAGCCTTCTAATTGGCTTACAAGACCCCTGAATCAGCGAACGTTTTATTCTGATTGTTTCAGATACTTCTGGTAATCAGAGATAACTTTTAGTTTAGGGTTATTGTAGCACACCTTTCACTGTAACCACCATTTTTCAAAGTGGGTCACCAACAAGCTATCGTATTTGTGAAAATACATTCAGCTGTCGCTTGGGCACTCATACAAGCTGAAAACTTTAATAGCAAGAATATTCTATGCATTAGAGCACGCACTGTCTTTTTCATTACTACAACTACATATATACTACGCAAGCCGGTGTGTAGTGGATAGCGGAGGATATATCGTACCAGCATAACCGATTCTCTATCAAATGGCATTCCCCTAATGACCATACATGGAGAAATCGAGACTGCCGCCCATGTAGACATAAGGTAATCGCCCTTCAACGAAAGCGGCGGTGACTCTGTCACCAAGGCACAGCTGAGGACATGTGATCGATTCGAACATAATCTTTGGCTTTTTAAATTTGTATTTGTATTGGTGGGGATGAGAAGAGTAATAGCACAAATAAATCTATGAGGAATAATTAGAAGGCTGCAACTGAGGAAAGTTTGTCAACACTCTACTTAGTCGACTGCACTTCAGTACACTGCTACTCACCAAGAATCGGGAAACCAAATCAAATTAAGCAGAAATATTATCAGAAACCGGTTACAAGTTAAATACATTTTGAAACTAAAGTTATTGCAAATTAGTCCGCAGCTCGTGGTCGTGCGGTAGCGTTCTCGCTTCCCACGCGTGGGTTCCCGGGTTCGATTCCCGGCGGGGTCGGGGATTTCCTCTGCCTCGTGATGACTGGGTGTTGTGTGATGTCCTTAGGTTAGTTAGGTTTAAGTAGTTCTAAGTTCTAGGGGACTGATGACCAAAGATGTTAAGTCCCATAGTGCTCAGACCCATTTGATCCATATTTTTATTGCAAATTAACATAAATTTCCGTTTTCAAGGTAGGTAAAGCTGCTAAGACAATGACGAAACCCGATTAAATTGCAAATACCCCATTTTCCTGGTAAAAGAGGTTCTTCTCTTTCAAGGTACAAATGGTGCACGACCGCCGAAATGTGTCTTAACCGTCCACACGTTACACAACTAGCTTAAAACCACGTAGAATTTTACTTTCCACAAAATTCTGTAACGAAAGAATTAAAAATATATTCCAAACAGTTTTGATATATTATACAGCGCTTAGATATGGATAATCCGAAATATTTACAAATATGCGGAAAACATATCATAAATAGGAACATCAAAAACTGTGTGAAATCGCGAAAACGGCCCATGGCGGTCTTCTTCTGATTCTAAGGTGGAACACTTTACTGAAATACCGACTAAAAATCATCATGTGTTCTTAGATACACCATCCTCTGCCCTACTGTTACAGTGTTTGAATGCATATAAATATTACCGGTAAAGTATAACAACAGCTGCCTCATATCCGAGAAGAAAATAAGCCGACGGCCCCAGCCAGCTATCTGCCCATGGAAGCCCTGGCCCTCTCACCTCATCCGCCCCCCCCCCCCCCCCCACGCCCCGCCAACTCCATCCTCACATACACACAGTACTCTGTGGCAGCGCTGCGACTCCAGAGCGCCGCTCCAGCTCCAGCGGCGTCCCTCTCCTTAATCCGCTGGCTAAATACGCCGCACAAAGCCGCCTGCAGCTCGGCATGTTTAATTTTTAACGAGGTGCATCTACTGTTCTTCATTTACCTGCCCCGACGTCGACGGCTGCTAAATGAACCTACAGCGTTAACAAACATTTTGTAGTGCTGCGTGGCTTCCTAGTACTGTGCCCTTTAGCTTTCCGTAAAATTTAATTTACCCTCAACCTTTCCCCTTTTCAAAACAAGTAAGCAGAGACTGTACGGAATGAAGTACGATACTTAACTCTCTTATTACTAATTTAGTGTCCTCTTTTCATCGGAAGAAAGTAGTAAACATAAGGCAAACTGTGAATGTGATTTGATAAAAGTAAGTAATCCGCACCTCGACGTTGTTTGGAAACTTGTGGTAAGTTCTATGGGACCAAACTTCTGAGGTCATCAGTCCCTATCCTTACACACTAATTAACCTAACTTAAACTAACTTACGCTAAGGACAACACACATACACCCATGCCCAAGGGAGAACTCGAACCTGCGACGGCGGAGGCCTCGCGAACCGCGGCAAGGCACCTAAGACCGCACGGCTACCCCGCGTGGCTCCGACGTTGTTACTATGAAGTAAACACAGTTAAAAATCCTACCCTAACAATTCATATTTTGGTTGGACACAGGACGCTGATCGATCTGCGAGGCCAGCTTCATCTACTACAGACAGTAGGTTGGAGAGACTCGAGCAGCCGCCCTACAGTCCCGATCTCTCCCCGTGCAATTGTCACGCCTTTGGTCCCTGAAACAAGGTACTAAGCGTCGACATTTCCTGTCGAATGAGGATGTGCAACAGGCAGTTACGGACTTCTTCTCTCAGCGAGAAACGGAGCTTTCCCAAAGGGGTATAGCCGACACGGTAGCTCAGCGTGTTCGGTCAGAGGGCCGAGTGTCCTCTGCAATAAAAAAACTGAGTGAAGGAATCAACGATCAACTTGAACAGATGTCATGTGGCGTCCGCCCAAACCAAACGAAAATAACAATGCCGAACAAAATTATAAAAGTAAAATAAAAAAATCTCCCAAGTATCATTTCTTAAAAAAAAAAAAAAGATAGCTGAATGGTCAGCGTGACGGACTGCCGTCCTAAGGGGCCCGGGTTCGATTCCCGGCTGAATCGGGGATTTTCTCCGCTCAGGAACTGGATGTTGTGTTGTCTTCATCATCATTTCATCCCCATCCGGCACACAGATCTCCCAATGTGGTATCGAATGCAATAAGACCTGCACCAAGGCGGCCAGACCTGGCCCGTAAGTGCCGTCCCGGCCAATGACGCCAAACGCTCATTTCCATTTATCCTGGTGCGCCTTGATGTTAGAGTCATTTAGTGTGATTGGGATACTGATTATGGATTGTGAGACCTTCGAACGGAAACTTTTTGGTTGTCTCTTAATTTTTCGACCCAAAGAGACGAGACAAGACTTCTACTTTGAAAAACCTTTCAAAACTGAGGGCTTCTTGGCTATCAGTGGCTAGGCGCATGTTCGGAATTACTGAGTGGGACAGAACCTATGAATATACAGTTACACAACGAATTTATTAAATTTTGTGGGAATGTCCATCACATAATGGGTATTAAATGATAAACCTTTCATTTCATTCGGAACTAACGTCCGTAATAAAAATAACTATGAGGTGTGATCCCCATGAGCTCGAATAAACCCTTGTGTTCGTTGCGAAACGTAAGGAAACAGCCGCCAACTATCGATGTTGAGGAATTTCTTGCCACACCTGAAGCCTGACTGTGTCCAGTCAGCAAGACTGCTGGCTCGAGTCTGTTATGAAAGTAAGTGTTCCCATCGCAGCCTAGACGTACACTTTGAATGGTAAATGATGTTATCGGCCAGAGCAGTCAAGGATCCACACATTCCTCAATGTTGTTTGTGGTGAGAGATGTAGTGTTCCAGTCTCCTGTTGAACTATGCCATTTCGTACCTTGGCCATGACGTGTACGACAAGAAGGTTTAGCATTCTTGCAACAAACTGATGGGAATTCAGCCTCCCTGCAACAGTTACCGACCTATTGTCAAGACCTATAGATTCCAGGAGGAAGCGAGGTGTGGGTCTCAAGTATCACATCTCCGTATGAGCTTCGCCACGTCGTCTACGGACAAGCTGGTCTCCATTTGGCCGCCACAGACAGAGGTGATACTCATTGCTGTAGCCAACATAATGCAACTCGGTTTCCCGGCTATGCAAGGCTCCTTTGTAGCATAACCTGCAAGTTCCATACTTGGTCCTTATATGAACTGTGGATAATTCACGTTGATGTTTACGATCAACGATATATATTTCAAACAATCTGGTAACAGTAGCCGGCCGGTGTGGCCGTGCGGTCTAGGCGCTTCAGTCTGGAACCGCGTGACCGCTCCGGTCGCAGGTTCGAATCCTGCCTCGGGCATGGATGTGTGTGATGTCCTTAGGTTAGTTAGGTTTAAGTAGTTCTAAGTTCTAGGGGACTGATGACCACAGCAGTTAAGTCCCATAGTGCTCAGAGCCATTTGAACCATTTGGTAAAATAACTGTCATCCAGTCATCTAGTAAACGAAATTTTGATACTATGACAATCTGATACTTTTAGATACTGCTGTTGTGTATTAACCTTATGTAACTGCATGTAGGCCATGTTTCTCTGGTATAGAGTGAAGTGGTATTATATCGGCGTTGTTTGTTATCGACATTATTAGCACTGAATGAATATATCTGTAACTCAGTGTGGTACGTGAGAAAGTGTATGTACACTATCTGAAAACTGTATAGTGAATGAGTTGTCATTGAACTGATTAGGACGATCATTTTTATAATAATGTTGCACTTATAAGTTTACGTATTTATTCCAACTTGATGAAAGAATATTTTTTTTGTGTAAAAATTTCTCTTTTTTGTGTCAGTAATGCAATATAACTGTTGGTTAATTTTAATTTGCGTACACTAGAGTTACCTTTATGATAATCTTTGCTTTCAGTAAAGTACAATAATACCAATTTCAGAATAGTTATAAAAATTGACCTCTTTTTTGACTGGTGTCCTGTCATTTTACGGGCAACAGTTGTTCGTGACTAGTTTGAAGAATATTCTGGACAGTTAGAGCGAATGATTTGTCTACTTAGATCGCCCGACATGAGTTCTATTGAACACTTACGGGACATAACCTAGAGGACAGTTTGTGAAGGAAATCCTGCTCCGGCAACACGTGACATAGAAACAGAATATCTGCATTTGTTTCTGATAGATACTAGCAGACTCAGTGAAACATCGTTCCTTGTTGTAGACGGAACAGGTATTACTTGATGAGTATGTAAGCGCTAGGACTCACTAAAAGAGCGGCCTGTTTCTTCTTCTGTAGGGTTGGTAGACGTCTTTGCCGTAAGGCCGTTGCAACAAGGCCGATACGTGATTTATTTTATTATTTTAATTTAAAAAGTGTAACTTGGCAGTTCGGCCAGAAGGATTTTAATGAGACTGACACCGGACTCGGAAGCTTACGTATTCCGATCTTCCGCTTCGCTTACTGGAAATGAATTGAATCTATTGGGTATATTCTGTAATTCCATGGGCACCGACATACACAGAAGTATAGCCGGGTCAAAACAACAGAATGCTATTGTTGTTTTACACCTGAAAGTATCTCATACAGGAAAGAATAAATTTATGTTTGTTCCCATACCATACACACTATTGGGTATATTCTGTAATTCCGTGGGCACCAACATACACAGAAGTATAGCCGGGTCAAAACAACAGAATGCTATTGTTGTTTTACACATAAAAGTATCTCATACAGGAAAGAATAAATTTATGTTTTTCCCATACTCATTTACGAAGTTAAACTGCTAAGATGGCAGCAAATTATGTGTACTGAAGTGAGTTACTGCGCGCTTACACAGTTCCGTCTCAAAAACACACTGACCGTAAGAAAAGAGAGATTTCACTAGTTATTAATCTCGTGCTCTCGTGCTTGTTGAGGATGTGCTGTACAGCGCAGTACACACACACACACACACACACACACACACACACACACACACACACACACGCACACAGCCGGACTGAGTGACCGATCGGTTCTAGGAGCTACAGTCTGGAACCGCGCGACCGCTACGGTCACAGGTTCGAATCCTGCCTCGGGCATGGATGTGTGTGATGTCCTTAGGTTAGTTAGGTTTAAGTAGTTATGAGTTCTAGGGGACTGATGACCTCAGATGTTAAGTCCCATGGTGCTCAGAACCATTTTGAGCCCATAGTGCTCAGAGCCATTTTGAACCACACACACACACACACACACACACACACACACACACACATCTTTCTGTCCATTATGTTGCCATTGCAGAATGAAGAGGAAATATTTTTTACCAACAGGTTAATGCCTTTGGACACACATTATTATGCAATGTACACAGAATCTGATGAAAACTATACAGGCATATATTACTGGACATTAATATGGTGTGTGTCCACCATTCGCCTTTATGAAGACCTGCACTCTGTTGGGCGACTTTAAATAAGGGTGAGAACGTCTGTGGAGGAATGGCGGCCCATTCTTCCTCAGTAGCCGAAACCAGAAAAGGTAGTGATGCTGGACGCTGGTGGCTGGAGCGAAGCCGACGTTCTAATTCATCCCAAAGGTATTCCATTGGATTCAGGTCGGGACTCTGGGCAGCCCATTCTGCTTAAGGAATTTTGTTGTCCACAGACCACTGCATCACATAGAGGCAAAAGTGGAAAAATGGGCCCCTGCTGGTATTATGGGCCCCCTACATATTTGGAAGTACAGGCCATGAATTCTAGCGGAGAGCACATGAGCTACTAGAACTAGTTGCCAACCTTCACTGTAGAGTGTGCAGACGTAGTAGCTGTCAAGGTTTGTGAGTAGTTGTGCTGTGAATTTTTTCGCTGTCATCAAGTTTGAAAGGTTAGTGTTTATTTGAATAAAACTCAAATTTCTAACATGTTATTACTAAAACTAAGGTAAGGTACGTATTTGGCTTGTTGTTGGGGTGCCGTTTTACATTAATTAACGTCGGTTGCGAACCAAACTAACTGTAGGCAAAATAGTTTTTCCCAAGATGTCGAGGGTGGATATATGGGCCCCTTTTGCTGCTGGTATTATGGGCCCCGTGAAATCAATCAGATTTTATGGGACCATTTACAAATATTGCTACTCTTTATGTTTCAGATGCCTCGAAGACATCTTGTACCACCAAAAAAATCGAAACGGCAATCGTGGGACAAAGCAAATATGTCAAATGATATTGTAGCTATTAAAGAGAAAAAAATGGGGTTGAAAAAAGCGGTTAAAGTGTACTCTGTCCCTCGTTCTACGCTCCAAAGGCTTTCACGAATCGATAAACCGGTCGAAGAAATAGTTAATATTAAACTGGGCCGTCCACCGGTTTTACCACAGATACTTTAGGACGAACTGGTTAAATATCCTCTCATTATGGACTCCAAATTCTACAGCCTTACCAGAAATGACGTCAGGCGCATGGCCTACCAGCTTTGCACAAGAAATAAAATCCCTCATCCATTTGCAAAGGGCGAAGTTTCTGGTCGAACTTGGTTTGACCATTTTTTGCCACGGCACAAAAATATTCTGTCTGTTTTGAAGCCACCCGCAACTTCGATTTCACGTGCTAATGAGTTTAATAAACAAGCTGTCGACAATTTCTTCAGTTTACTTGAAGCTGCGTTCAGTAACTACAAATATCCTGCAGACAGAGTTTTTAATGTAGACGAATCAAAAAATGGCTCTGAGCACTATGGGACTTAACTGCTGAGGTCATCAGTCCCCTAGAACTTAGAACTACGTAAACCTAACTAACCTAAGGACATCACACACATCCATGCCCGAGGCAGGATTAGAACCTGCGACCGTAGTGGTCGCGCGGTTCCAGACTGTAGCGCCTAGAACCGCTCGACCACCCCAGCCGGCAGACGAGTCAGGTCTTAGTGTCGTTCAAAGAAAAATTTCTCGTGTCATCTGCCTGAGGGGAAAAAGGCAAATTGGTGCATTATCTGCAGCTGAAAGAGAATCACTTGCAACGTGTAAAAAGATGCTTATGTGTGTGACTATTGTGAGTAGACTAGGCGTAGGCTGTGAAAATCATCCCACCAGTAGACTAATTAACAATGTTCAGAGTGAATCTTTCTTTCATTATGCACAAAAATTAAATAAAATTATTTTTTCAAATTTTTGTTTCTTTTCGTTTCAAACTACCTTGGGGCCCTTATTACCAGCACAAATTCTTGACGCAACAAAATGCAGAATATCAGGAAAAATAAAATTTTGTTTTAACTATTAAAAAGTTGAGCCAAAACATGTCGTAACTTCTTGCAGGACATACTAGAGAAATGCTTTATGTTAATTTCAGGTGATCATACTAAAAATAAAAGGTGTTATACAAAAAAAAACAAAGTGGGGGCCCATTTATCCACCTTTACCTCTACGCTGCTTTGTGACAAGGTCCTTTGTCATGTTCATAAAAAGAATCATTGTCTCTTAAATGTTCCCCTACTGTACAAAGTACATTATGTTGTAAAACGTGTTCATATCCTTCCGCGTTTAGTGTTTTCTTAATGCAAGGAGGACATCACATCCTAACGAAGGAACCCCCCCCCCCCCACCTCCTCCGTGTTTCAGTGTTGCCGCTACATGTGATGGCTGCAAAGTTCTCTTAGTGTTTGTTGAACCGAAAGCCTGTCGTCGGACTGCCACAGGGTACAGTGGGATTCACTCGCTTCTAGTCATCCACCGCCCAGCAGCGTCGCTCTTTGAATTACCACATGGGCGACTTACCACTGACTAGAAAATGAGTGGCTTACGAGGAGCTGCTCGACCATTGCACCTCATTCTTTTTAACTCCCTACGTACAACCACAGCGCTTGCTGGACTGTTACCAGCAGTTTGGAGCTCAAAAATGGTTCAAATGGCTCTGAGCACTATGGGACTTGACATCTGAGGTCATCAGTCCCCTAGAACTTAGAACTACTTAAACCTAACTAACCTAAGGACATCACACACATCCTTGCCCGAGACAGGATTCGAACCTGCGACCGTAGCGGTCGCGCGGTTCCAGTTTGTAGCGCCTAGAACCGCTCGGCAACCACGGCCGGCAACTCAACAATGCTTTCTTCCGCTGATTTCATGCGATTTTCTTTAGAACTATACTCCGCTGTGCTCGACGGTCCCTGTACGTGAGTACATGAGGTCTGCCTGGACTTGGTTTGCCTGTCATTGTTCCTTCAAGTTTCTGCTTCACAATCACATCACCAACACTAGAGTTAGGCAGCTTCAGAAGAGTTGAAATGGCCCTGATCGATTTGTTACTGAAAAAGCATCCTGTCAACAGCGCGGTTATAGAGACGGAGCGCAAGCTTTGACGAAAGATGAGGAAGAATCGGTTTTGGCCTTTTTAATGGAACCACCCATACCTTTGTCTGGAGCGATTTAGGGAACTCGTGCGAAACCTAAATCTGACCGCCGGACGAGGATTTGAACTGTCGCTCTCCTGAAACTTCCTGGCAGATTAAAACTGTGTGCGCCGACCGAGACTCGAACTCGGGACCTTTGCCTTTCGCGGGCAAGTGCTCTACCAACTGAGCTACCGAAGCACGACTCACGCCCGGCCCTCACAGCTTTACTTCTGCCAGTACCTCGTCTCCTACCTTCCAAACTTTACAGAAGCTCTCCTGGAAACATCCCCCAGGCTGTGGCTAAGCCATGTCTCCGCAATATCCTTTCTTTCAGGAGTGCTAGTTCTGCATGGTTCGCAGGAGAGCTTCTGTAAAGTTTGGAAGGTAGGAGACGAGGTACTGGCAGAAGTAAAGCTGTGAGGGCCGGGCGTGAGTCGTGCTTCGGTAGCTCAGTTGGTAGAGCACTTGCCCGCGAAAGGCAAAGGTCCCGAGTTCGAGTCTCGGTCGGCGCACACAGTTTTAATCTGCCAGGAAGTTTCATATCAGCGCACACTCCGCTGCAGAGTGAAAATCTCATTCTGTCGCTCTCCTGTATGCGAGTCCAGTGTACTGAACATTGCGCCACTCGCTCGGTGATTAGTTACTCAGGCGACATCCAGTCACTAGTCCACATTCGAATTCACTGAGCTCTGCTAACCGACCCACTCAGCTGTCGTTGCTTGTCTGCTGACTACAAAATATGCGCCGCTTTCTTTTCAACTGTCGGTTTCGCCCTCATGACATCTAGTGGTAATTTTCGCGTTACGTAGGTGTGTCCAGGTACGTTTCATCTACGTCTGCAAATCACATTCAAGTGCCTGGCAGAGGTTTCATCGAACCACCTTCACAATTCTCTATTATTCCAACCTCGTACAGCGAGCGGAAAGAATGAACACCCATATCTTTCTGAACGAGCTCTGATTTCCCTTATTTTATCGTGGTGATCCTCCCTATGTAGGTCGGTGTGAACAAAATATTTTCGCATTCGGAGGAGAACGTTGGTAATTGGAATTTCGTGAGAAGATTCCGTCGCAAAGAAAAACGCCTTTCTTTTAATGATGTCCAGCCCAAATCCTGTATCATTTCTGTGCCACTCTCTCCCATATTTCGCGATAATACAAAACGTGCTGCCTTTCTTTGAACATTTTCGATGTACTCCGTCAGTCCTATCTGGTAAGGCTCCCACACTGCGCAGCAGTATTCTAAAAGAAGACGGACAAGCGTAGTATAGGCAGTCTCCTTAGTAGGTCTGTTACATTTTCTAATTGTCCTGCCAAAAAAACGTGGTCTTTGGTTAGTCTTCCTCACAAAATTTTCTTTGTGTTCCTTCCAATTTAAGTTGTTCGTAATTGTAATACCTAGCTATTTAGTTGAATTTACGGCTTTTAGATTAGACTGATTTATCGTTTAACCGAAGTTTGAGTTCCTTTTAGCACTCATGTGGATGACCTCACACTTTTCGTTATTTAGGGTCAACTGCAACTTTTAATTATGTGACTGGATTTGTGATTCTGTCAGAGAGGTCACAGTTCGTAGTAGTTGACGGAAAGTCGTCGAGTAAAATAGAACTGACTTCTGGTATTCCTCAAGTTAGTGTTATAGGCCCTTTTCTGTTCCTTATCTATATAAACGATTTGGGAGACAATGTGAGCAGCCTTCTTCGGTTGTTTGCAGATGACGCTGTCTTATATCGACTAATAAAGTCATCAGAAGATCAAAACAAACTGCAAAACGATTTAGAAAAGCAGAGTTACTAAGCACTGCCTTCCTAAATGCCTTCACAAAAAAAGACGAAGTAAATATTTTAGAATTCGAATCGAGAACAGTTGCCAACATGAGTAATGTAGAAATAAATATCCTCGGAAGTAGTGAAGCAACTCAAATCACTTCATCGGATATTGTAAGCCACTCCACCGGAACGGTACGACCCGCAGATCTATCCCCAGCCGACGTTTGTTTAACGTGACGCACTTTTTTTTTTTACATCAAAAGCCATAGATCATATATGTCATGTTCGTTCTTTCGGACATGTCCGAAAGAACAGAGGCCATTTTGATCTTGCAACCAGTTCTACAGATGAAATCTCAATCCAGTGTGTGGAAATTGACAAATTGTTACATTTGTGTACGAAAGTCGAAATTCATTAACGCAGCAATAAACAGACCTCCGCACTACACGACACTGGCCCTTACCCAGTGTGTCAGCGGTCACTTAAGACAGCTTCCGACAAGCAGTTGTGCTTGATGAAACTTCCTGGCAGATTAAAACTGTGTGCCCGACCGAGACTCGAACTCGGGACCTTTGCCTTTCGCGGGCAAGTGCTCTACCGCCGCCCGCGAAAGGCAAAAGTCCCGAGTTCGAGTCTCGGTCGGGCACACAGTTTTAATCTGCCAGGAAGTTTCATATCAGCGCACACTCCGCTGCAGAGTGAAAATCTCATTCTGGAATTGTGCTTGATGTTTGTTTGAAAGTTCGAACAAAACAGCTAATGCTTGATGTTTGTTTGAAAATTTGAACAAAACAGTTACAAGGATCACAATTATCAGTACTGACACCTCCTTACAAAGCAGTCCCAACATTTTGAAATGCCTGCGTCAGAACTGCCACATGTTCGTGGATGATCATTATTGTCCACACAGTGCTGCATGAACTGATGAGACAATGGGCAGTTCGGGCACCGGCGTATGGAATGGCCACCTGTCCGACAGACCGGAGCTCCACTGATCACGTGTGCGCCGCTCACGTGGGGCGTGTTTGCGCTGCGGATCCTCCGGAAACTGCAGCTCGCATAGAGGTAGGAATGGAGCAACGGACCGACATAACAATTGGATAGGCTTTGGGAGTATGTCACATGTAAAGCAAATGATGTCCGTGGATGCATGTTCTACAAGGTCCATTCCCATTAATGTGACAACTGCCTATGTTTGACATCAACGTGCGATAACCGCTGACGGACGGCAGGAGGCAGCACTAGCAGTGGAGGGTGCATAAAGCGTATCGCGGTGAGGCGCAAAACAGTGCAGGCCTGATCGTGATGTGGGAACGGAACGATTTATATGACGTCCAAACGGATATTATCATTGGCTTTCAGATCAACAGTGGAAGTATTTCCGAACAAGCTAGGTTTGTGAACTATTGGCGTTCTGTCGTGGATAAGGTATACCATGCATGGCAAAATGGCGCTATTCAAAACCGGCGCCGAGACAATTGTGGGAGATGTGTACGGGCGAATAGAGAAACAACTGACCACCCAGATGAACCAAGAGGCTACCAACAGTTTCTCTTCAACGACCGTCCAGCTAATGTTGCTGCGTAAGGGCCTTAGCAGAAGATGCCTGGTTCATGCACCCATGTTAACTAGCGTTCGTCCGCGACGAAGGCTGGAATTCGTCCGCCAAAACCGCAGCTGAAAGTCCAATAAGTGGTGACAGATGGCCTTTTGAGATGAATCATATTTTACGAGTATGCTCCATCTGACAGACGGCCGTTGGCATGTAAGGAGTAAAACTTCTGAAAACAAACACCCTGCATCAATCATCCAAAGCTTCGAGGCCAGCTGGCATTCCCTGTAAGATATTCAGTCTGGAAGGCATAATGGATCACTATAAGTATGCATCTACGCTTGGGGACTATGTGTCTCCACCCCCTACCCCCGCTCCCCCTCCCCCCGCCCCCACGTGCAGGTTGTTTTCCCTCAGCACGATGGCGTCTACGAGCATGACAATGAAACGTTCCATACAGCTTGCAGTGTACGTTCGATTTTCGAAGAGCACCAGGATGCGTTTACCGTATTGTCCCGGCAACCAGAACCCCCAAGTTTAAACTCAGTCGACGATCTTTGGGAACATCTCGATCGGCCTGTTCGCGCAATGGAGCCTCAACTGAAAAACCTGTCGGAATGACTCCTTATCCCTGCTAGTACATTCCAGAAAGTCACTCTCTCTCTTCCCGAAGATGTTTTGTTTGGGCTTTTGACAGGTGGCTACAATTGCCACTGGACAGTGTGACTGATCCGTTGGAATGTGTAGTTCCCCGACGATACATGTCTGTGAATAATACTACTCTTAGTGGAACGTCCATTCTCGTCGCCCTCTGTCGGTCTGCTCTGGCGGGTATTTACTTTATCGTGCACTTGAAGTTAGTGTAATCTCATGAAGTTCATATAGTGTTCTGTGTAAACAAAAATAAATGTTACGTACCAGCCAGAAAACAATTTTACATGTAAAATTACTTACTGTAAAGTAATACAGTGACGGGGTTTTGGTTGTGATAACATTGTGAAATAATCAGCGAAAATTTTATTTCACATTTAAGTTGTATTAAAAATTATAGTCAATATTATGTAATAATGAAATGTGTCCCTCGTATAGTGGCCATTATTTACGTGGCAATTTCATATACACTTCCAAATAATTTTTCTCCGTACAGTTGTACGAGATTAAAGTAATTAGAATCCCCCAATTGGCTGTAGCATATTTAGCACTAGCACTTGTAATGTGCACCAGATATCACCTTTCCTCCATAATGTCATGACCAAAGATTCTGTGCAGTTGTTATTTAGTTCTCAAAGCTTAGTTTCTTGGATATTTATGCTTTAGTGGATGCTAATCTGCAGCTGACTTTAAGACGGTGTTCTGACCGGTTTGATGCACCACGTCAAGAATTTGCCTCCTACGCCAACCTTTTCATCTCAGAGTAGCTCTTGCACGCAGCGTCCTCAATTATTTGTTTGACATATTCCAATTTTTACGTTTACCTACAGTTTTTACTCTCTGCAGCTCCCTCTAGTACCATAGGAGTTATTACTAAACGTCTTAACACATGTTATGTCCCCTTGTCCATTCTTCTTGAAAACGATTTCCATGTGTTTCTCTTCTCGCCGATTCTTAAAGAAACTGTACATTTCTCATCAGTCAATTTAATTTTCAACGTCCTTCTATAATATCACGTCTCGAATGCTTTACTTCTCCTTTCTTCGTTTTCCCACTGTCCACGCTTCACTTCCACACAGTGCTGTGCTTCTCAGTAATGTATTCATCAAATTAAGGCCGATATTTGACACTAATAAACTTTCTTTGGCCAGCAATCCACTCCTTGCCTCTGCTAGTCTGCTTTTCATATCCTTCCTCCTTCGTGTGTTATTTTGTCTTCCGTGTAGCAGAATTCTCCACTTCGTCGACTTCGTGATCCCCAATTTTGATGGTATGTTTCTCAGTAATTTCATTTCTGCTAGTCCTCATTACCATCGCCTTTCTTCGGTCTTCTCTTAGTCCATAGTCTGTGGTCATTAGACTGTTAGTCCCACTCAGCATGTTCTGTAATTCGTTCTCGCTTTGACTGAAGATAGCAATGTCATCAGTGAGTGTTGTCATTGATATCCTTTCACCCTGAATTTTAATCCGAAACCTAAATATTTCTTTATGCCCGTCATAATTCTTCGATGTAGAGATTGTAGAGTAGGAGAGCAAAGACTGCATCCCTGTCTTACACCCTTTTTAATCAAAGCACTTCGCTGTTGGTGTGCCATTTTTATTGTTCGTTCGTGGTCCTTATACATTGCCCGTCTTTCCCTATAGCTTACACCAACATTTCTGTGAAATTCATACGTTTTCCACTAGTTCACGTTGCCAAACGCTTTTTCTCGAACGACAGTCTTATGAAGGTGTCTCGATTTTGTTTAACTCTTGCTTCCACTATCAGTCTGAACGCCAGAACTGCCTCTCTGGTGCCTTTAGCTTTCCTAAAGCCAAATTGATCATTACCTAAAAGAGTCTCAATTTTGTTTCCATTCGTCAGCAGCTTGGGTACAAGAGCAGTCAAGCTGATTGTGCTGTACTTCCCGCCCATATCTGCCCTTGCTATCTTCGGGATGATGTGGATGATATTTTTCCGAAAGTGTGGTGGTACGTCTCCAGACTCATAGAATCTACAGACCATCTTGAATAATCGTTTGGTTGCCACTTTCTCCAACGATGTCAGAAATTTCGATGAATGTTATCTATGCCTTCCGCCTAATCTGACTGAAAGTCATCGAAAGCTCTGTTAAACTCTGACTTTAATATCGCATCCCCTGTGTCTTCCACATCGACTCCCATTTCACGACATTAGACATTTCTCCCCCTCGTAGAGGCTTTCAATGCACTCTTTCTACCTACCCGTCTCCGCCTCTCTGTTCAAAAATGGAATTTCTCTTACACTCCTCATGTTTACATCTATGCTTTTGGTTTCACCGAAAATTGTTTTGAATTCGTTTTATTCTGAATCAGTCGACAACCATTACTTTCTCGATTTCTTCGCCTTTTTCCGGGACTCATTTCGCCTACGTTTGCCCGAACATCCAATTTATTTGATCCCAACTGACATATTGTATTCCTACATTTTTGTACTCCCTCCTTTCATCGATTGTTGAAGTATTTCTTCTGTTAACCAAGCTTTCTACGCAGCTATCTTTTTGGTACCTATGTTTGTCTTTCCAGTTCTGTGAATACCCTTTTGAGATGTCTGTCGCTCTTCAGCGAAATTGCCTACTGTTGTATTTCACTTTCTCCCCGACATGTCTCTTAAACCTCAGCCTATACTTCATCTACATGGATACTCTGCAAATGACATTCAAGTGCCTAGCAGAGGGTTCATCGAACCACCTCCACACAATTCTCTATTATCCTGCTGCATATCGACGTTAACGATATGGGCCAGTAATTTACTGGATTACTTCTACTACCTTTCTTGAATATTGGTGTGGCCTGTGCAACTTTCCAGTCTTTGGGTACGGATCTTTCGTCGAGCGAACGGTTGTATATGATAGTTAAGTATGGAGCTAATGCAACAGCACTCGAAAGGAACGTAACTGGTATACAGTCTAGACCAAAAGACCAGCTTTTATTAAGTGATTTGAGTAGCTTCACTACTCCGAGGATATTTACTTCTACGTTACTCATGTTGACATCTGTTCTCGATTCGAATTCTGGAATATTTACTTCGTCTTCTTTTGTGAAGGCATTTCGGAAGGCTGTGTTTAGAAACTCTGCTTTGGCAGCACTGTCTTCGATAGTATCTCCATTGCTATCGCGCAGAGCAGACATTGATTGTTTCTTGCCGCTAACATACTTCACATACGTCCAGAATCTCTTTGGATTTTCTGTCAGGTTTCGAGGCAAAGTTTCACTGTGGAAACTGTTACAGGCATCTCCCATTGAAGTTCGCGCTAAATGGCGAGCTTCTGTAAAAGTTCACCAATCTTGAGGATTTTGCGTCTGTTTAAATTTGGCATGTTTGTTTCGTTGTTTCTGCAACAGTGTTTTAACCCGTTTTGTGTACCAAGGAGGATCAGCTCCGTCGTTTGTCAATTTATTTGGTATAAATCTCTCAATTGCTGCCGATACTATTTCTTCGAATTTAAACCACATCTAGTCTACGCCTGTATTATTAATTTGGAATGAGTGGAGATTGTCTCTTAGGATGGCGTCAAGTGAATTTTTATCTGCTTTTTTGAATAAGTATATTTTTCGCTTATTTTTCGAGGATTTGGGGATTACAATATTCAATCTCGCTACGACAGTCCTGTGTTCACTAATTACTAAATCGGTTTTGATGCTCGTTATTAACTCAGGATTATTTGTTGCTAAGAGGCAAAGTGTGTTTTCACAACCGCTTTCTATTCGCGTGGGCTCATGAACTAACTGCTCGAAATAATTTTCAGAGAATCCTTTTAGCACAATTGCGAATGATATTTTATGCGTACCTACGGAATTAAACATGTATTTTCACCGACATATCGAGGGTAAATTAAAGTCACCACCAACTATTATTGTATGAGTCTGGTATGTGTTTGAAATCAAACTCAAGTTTTATTTGAACCTTTCAGCAACTGTACCATCTGAATTGGGAGGTCGGTAAAAAGATGCAACTATGATTTTATTCCGGTTTCCAACAATGACCTCTGCCCATACTAACTCACAGGAAGCATCTACTTCAATTTCGCGACAAGATAAACTACATCTGACAGCAACAAACAAGCCACTAAACTGTGATCTGGGTATACATCTTCTCCTAGGTACGCCTTACAATCTAGCACCCGATTTCGCAATCTATGTCTCACCATGATGTTATCCAGCTGGAATCTTCCCGTATCTCCAGGCCTTTTCCAATTATACCTTCCCCTCTTGTTATTTTTGAACAGTGTATTGGTTAGTAATAAAAAATATAAATTGAAATGACGCAGTTTATTTGATTTTGGTCCTTTCTGTGAAACTGTTCTAGCAAAAAGAGACTAAAAATCCATTAACAAGATTAACCATTTTTGTTTTACAGAGAGCCTGGCGAATTACTAATCTTCCCATATCCCAGAAAAATGTTTCAGTGACTGAAGGAATGCATCATCAACGAGGCGATTGCTTTAACTCCAACCCTGATAAGGGAAGATACTGAGAATTCAGTAATTCTGTAGAAATTAGCACTGGACTCATTCTGTGGATATAAAAGTTTCTCCAATATCTTCTGTTTCGAAGACAGAGAATGAGTAGACCGTTCTGGAGACACTTAAGTTGAAACTGAAAAATGGTTCAAATGGCTCTGAGCACTATGGGACTCAACTGCCGAGGTCATTAGTCCCCTAGAACTTAGAACTAGTTAAACCTAACTAACCTAAGGACATCACAAACATCCATGCCCGAGGCAGGATTCGAACCTGCGACCGTAGCGGTCTTGCGGTTCCAGACTGCAGCGCCTTTAACCGCACGGCCACTTCGGCCGGCTGAAACTGAACTAATCCCTATGTACTCTGAGGCTTCACTGCTGTTTTAAATTCGTTTATTTGGCAGTAAGAGGCACAGTGGAGTCTTTGCATAGAATAGTATTACTGATGATCACAAATTGTAGGTAACGCAGTTTCCCGCTTGAAACTGTCTTAAGGCCGACTGATTAAGTACCAGATGAAGAAATCCTTGGTATGAGAGAGAAGGGGCAGGTTAGTGACACCTGGGTATAAGCCAGTCAAGTATATTTATTGACACTGAACTCATCAGCAGTATGGAAAACGTAAGGTTTCAACTTAAGTGTCCCCAGAACGGTCTACCCATTCTCTGTCTTCGAAACAGAAGATATTGGAGAAACTTTTATATCCACAGAATGAGTCCAGTGTTAATTTCTACAGAAGTGGAACACGGACGATAAATAGTTTGGACAAGAAGAGAATAGAAGCTTTCGAAATGTGATGCTACAGAAGAATGCTGAAGATTAGATGGGTAGATCACATAACTAATGAGGAGGTACTGAATAGAATTGGGGAGAAGAGGAAATTGTGGCACAACTTGACAAGAAGAAGGGACCGGTTGGTAGGACATGTTCTGAGGCATCAAGGGATCACAAATTTAGCATTGGAGGGCAGTGTGGAGGGTAAAAATCATAGAGGGAGACCAAGAGATGAATACACTAAGCAGATTCAGAAGGACGTAGGTTGCAGTAAGTACTGGAAGATGAAGAAGCTTGCACAGGATAGAGTAGCATGGAGAGCTGCATCAAACCAGTTTCAGGACTGAAGACCACAACAACAACAAGGTAAATAATCGAAAATCTTGGTTTTCCCATAGTATTGTACTCATTTATTTTTAAATGCCGTCGTAGTTACCATGAGGACACATAAAGTTCATCTCTCCGCATAAGCTTGTGATTAACCTCGTACCTCTCTTTTTTTTTTATATAGATTAGTGGCTTTGCTGTTTCGTTTATTATGCCTAGTCAATTACACCAAAATTTTAACAATTTAAAGTATTTTGCTAGCCCAGCAACATAAAATACTAAAGGATTAAATTAAAATACCTAAGTATTCTGTTGAATAGACACATACCAGTGATTGTTTCTGACTTTCCACCTCTTGGGATTCAATATAACGCAAATCTATGTTCATGAATCATTGAATAATAATTTAAGAAGAAACAAAGGTGCAAAATATGATTAAATGAAGCTCTTTAAAAGACTTTAGTCAGTTACTTGGTTGTTTATCCAACATGCGAATGGAACAGGAAAGAAAATTATTAAATACATTTATGAAGTGCCTTCCGCGATGCATTGTACAATGACTTGCGGAATATTCCAGTACATGAGGACATGTTTTATGTGTACTGAAGTAGTCTTTAGGAGAAGTTGAACCATAATTACACAATGGGCGTAACGCCACAGTAGGTTTTCTAGTGTTCCTGAAATCCTCCGGGCTACCTTGCGACTTTGGCAACTGATTTTCCTGGTGGTGAGTGGATAGTCTGCATCGTCTAGGACTGAACTAATGCTGCCGTGAAAGCTGACATTTAGACATTCAGGAATGAGGTACGTTAGACCCTGAGGCATCGTGTAGGGATAGAAAACCGTGAAGGAAAAAAGCTTTTCTCTGTCGTACAATTTCTCTAGCCACAGACATATAAGTAAAAGCATTGATATGCTACAGGAGTTGCTTTGAGTGTAATTCTGTATGCAGTTTATTGTACCATCAGCTATAAGATAACACATTTATGTCCGATAGAAACATAGAAAGAAAAAAGAAAACAAAATACACAATCTGATTAAAAAAACGCGATGATAAGTAACTATTAGTAGACATTAATATGAAGTGTGTCCACCCTTCGCCTTTATGACGACTTAAATTCTGCCGGAGACACTTTCATTGAGGTGTCTGAATGTTTGCGAAGGCATTCCAATCAATTCTTCCTGAAGAAGCGAAGCCGAGGAAGGCAGTGATGTTGGATGCTGGGGGTCTGGAGCGAAGTCTACGTTTTAACTCATCGCAAAGGCGTTGCACTGGGTTCATGTCGGGAGTGTAGGCAGGGCACGCCATTTCAGGTATGGAAGTCCACAAACCACTGCCTCACAGATAATCCTATATGACATGGTCCATTATAATGCCGATAAAATCATCGTCTCCGAACTGCTTCTCTAGTGCATGCAGTACACATTCCTGTACAATGTGTAATATTGTTTCGCATTTAGCGTTTTCCCACACAAAATAAGTGCATCCCTTCCTAATCAGCTAAATCAGCCCCTTACTGCACTGGCGGTACTACAAATGATTGGAAGTAAATTTCCCCATGCAATCATTAAAGCCAAACCTTTCCAACGGACTGCTTCATCATTCCAAATCACTCATTTATAGTCATCCACTGTCCAGTGGTATCGTTCTTTGTACCACCTCAAGTGTGACTTAGCACTGACGACAGAAATGTGTACATCATGAGTACGACCATTCAGCCCATTCCTTTTAATTCCCTGCGCACTGTCATTGTGTTGGATGGAACGCTGGTAGTAATGGTAATTTGGAATTTACGAGTGAATACTTCCGCGGCTTTATTTTTTTATTTTTTATTTTTTTTTTTTTACATCCATTCTTCGCAATGCTTGACGTTAAGAGGAATGACCACATAAACCAAACAGTAGGAAAAGCATATGCCAGACTGAGATTCATAAGAAGAATCGTTAGGGAATGTAGGAGAGATAGAGAAAGTCCAACGAATAGCAGCGTGGAGGCGGTGCGAGAATGTTACTGAGATGCTCGACGAACCCCATTGGCAGACGTTACAAGAGAGGCGTTGTGCATTACGGAGAAGTTTACTATTGAAATTTCGAGAGAGCACTTTCCAGGATGAGTCGGACAATATATCACTTCCTCCCCCATGTATCTCGCGTAATGACCGTGACGAGAAAATTCCAGAAATTACCGACAATCATTTTTCCCAAGCGACATTCGCGACTGAAACTGGGTGGGGAGGATCATTTAGCGGTACCGAAAGGAGCCCTCGCTACACACCAATAGATGGAGGGTTACGACGTAATGTAGAATTAAGTCTGGTCAAGATGAGAAAGTAATACCCAGAAGAGATTGTGAATCAGGATTGGCTCTAAAAGAATGTCAGTGGTTAGTTCAACGACGTGTGAAACGTGTGTTTCAGACTGGGTAGGAAGTGTGAACCAGGGTAACGGACCATTTCGCGGCGTGTTGTCTCTCTGGTAGCAGCACGCCCCCTTCGCTCGTGGAGCAACATCTATCGCGCGGTTCCCCAGGGCTGCACCACCTGAACCGGAGAGGAGGCGCCTAAGCCGCGGCGTCCATAACCGAATCGAGCTGCGGCGGCAGAGCGTTTTCTGAGGAAACATCCACCCCCACCCTCGACGCCCAACCCCACCCCACCTGGGAGGCTCGGGGCTTCCCCTTATGCGGGCGCAACTTCTTCCGATAACTCGCCGGCTCGGCTCAGCAGCAGCAGCAGTGCTGCCAGCCTCTCAAACCGGCGAGCCTGCAGCTGGCTGCCTGTGCCCATCCAACTTCCCAGCTACCTTTAATGGGCAATTACCGACATCGGCCCTCACAGAGATTATAATCTTTGATGGACCAAAACGTAGTGATGTAGCACAAGGCAAACAGGCGGGATGAGAGGCTGATAATTTAGCCGTACACGTTCTGTCTTACCGTGGCATTCTAATAACTCAACATTATAAAATATCAGCTTTCTTTCAGATATCTTATACATTCCTCATTGTCCTCACAGAGTCTGCCTATCTCATCGTTATCCACCTGATCTGATACGCAAATGACGCTACAAAATAACTGCTGGCTTATCTTCGTTTGGTGAAGATAAATTACACGATATACACTACTGGCCATTAAAATTGCTACATCACGAAGATGACGTGCTACAGACGCGAAATTTAACCGACAGGAAGAAGATACTGTGATATCCAAATGATTAGATTTTCCGAGCATTCACACAAGGTTGGCGCCGGTGGCAACACCTACAAGGTGCTGACATGAGGAAAGTTTCCAACACAAATAGCAGTTGACCGGCATTGCCTGGTGAAACGTTGTCATGCCTCGTGTAAGAAGGAGAAATGCGTACCATCACGTTTCCGACTTTGATAAAGGTCGGATTGTAGCCTATCACGACTCCGGTTTATCGCATCGCGACATTGCTGCTCGCGTTGGTAGAGATCCAATGACTGTTAGCAGATTATGGAATCGGTGGGTTCAGGAGGGTAATACGGAACGCCGTGCTGGATCCCAACGGCCTCGTATCACTAGCAGTCGAGATGACAGGCATCTTATCCACATGGCTGTAACGGATCGTGCAGCCACGTCTCGATCCCTGGGTCAACAGTTGGGGACGTTTGCAAGACAACAACCATCTGCACGAACAGTTCGACGACGTTTGCAGCAGCATGGACTATCAGCTCGGAGACCATGGCTGCGGTTACCCTTGACGCTGCATCACAGACAGGAGCGCCTGCGATGGTGTACTCAACGACGAACCTGGGTGCACGAATGGCAAAACGTCATTTTTTCGGATGAATCCAGGTTCTGTTTACAGCATCATTATGGTCGCATCCGTGTTTGGCGACATCGCTGTGAACGCACACTAGAAGCGTGTGCTAGTCATCGGCATACTGGCGTATCACCCGGCGTGATAGCATGGGGTGCCATTGATTACACGTCTCGGTCACCTCTTGTTCGCATTGACGGCACTTTGAACAGTGGGCGTTACATTCCAGATTTCTTACGACCCGTGGCTCTACCTTTCATTCGATCCATTGCGAAACCCTACATTTGAGCAGGATAATGCACGACTGCATGTTTTAGGTCCTGTACGTGGCTTTCTGGATACAGAAACTGTTAGACTGCTGCCATGGCAGGCATATTCTACAGATCTCTCACCAATTGAAAACATCTGGTGAATGGTGGCCGAGCAACTGGCTCGTCACAATGCGCCAGTCATTACTCTTGATAAACTGTGGTATCGTGTTGAAGCTGCATGGGCAGCTGTACCTGTACACGCCATCCAAGTTCTGTTTGACCCAATGCCCAGGCGTATCAGGGTCGTTATTACGGCCAGAGATGGTTGTTCTGGGTACTGATTTCTCAGGATCTATGCACCCAAGTTGAGTGAAAATGTAATCACATGTCAGTTCTAGTATAATATATTTGTCTAATGAATACCAGTTGATCATCTGCATTTCTTCTTTGTGTAGCTATTTTAATGGCCAGAAGTGTACATTCCCTTAGTAGTTCCGCGCTATTCATTAATAACAATGCGAGCACCACCATCCGTACTAATTGTCGTCTTGTGATTAATCTTGCCACACTAGACTGTTATTTTATCGTTGTGTGTGTTTCCAACCAGTGTAAGGGGTGAACAAAAACTTTGGGTTTGAGGTCAGTGCTACAGCGTATGTGCAACGCAGCACGACTCCCATGCGAGTATACAGGATGCCCTAAAATTCCTCTTACAAACCTCTAGCACTTGTAGAGGGGAATGAGTAGATAACATTTTGAATTGTGACCCGTGTACTACAATACCTGAAAACACGTTCGTAACGCGAACACTTTTAGAAGTAATCTATTAGGCGTGACGCAGCACCTCACTTGTTGTACAATTCCACTCATTAATAACGAAAGATACAAAAAGGAAACTCAATTAGTTTTCACAATCACTGTTGTCTAGAGCACGGCGTCTTGTAATTTGGGTGTGCCACATTTCCTTCGAACACCACAGTCATGCCTGCTGACGGTGAAGGTACTCCTTTGCCGAAGCCATTGCGCAATTGTGGCGAAAAGGGTCTGTGATGAATTCGCACGTTGTGGATAGCGATCTTGATAAAGGCCTCTCTTCCATTACTGTGACTTCGTCATACGGAAGGATTATCTCTGTGCAAACATTTCGGTTCCCAGCTGATTGCTTCAGGTGCGTGTTCGTACTCACTTCGTCTGTAATTGGTGTTCCGTATTGATAGGAGTTGTTATTTAACTATACAGAGTGCTGAAGGGAATTTTTAGGATCACTGGACAAAAAATTACTCTTCGTTTTAAGAGAGCGCACACGTCGCTTTCGAACATTATGACTTGTGTAGACGTCGTACCAGGCACTCATACCACCAACCACTGCTGACATCTCCCATGACAGTAAAATGATGTGTATGTGCCATTCGGTTGTGTGGAACCGGCGCAGGAAGGTGGAGCGACGTGGAGACTTGAGTGAATGAATGGCACACATATGCGATGGTGTTTGAAGGTGCCGAGGTCTACACCGCGAATGAAGTTGTCCCGTATGTTACTGTATCAACGACTAGTGTGTAAATTGTCCACAGTGGATGGTGTACAACTCGCACAACGTAATACGGAGTAAGAAGAATAATGCAAGGCGCTGAGTGTACCGACGGCTCGAGGCATGTATCCAACAGTGTGAGGAAAGTGAAGTTCAGGTCGAAGGTGGTTCTCTGACGTTTCAGTAGCGTTTTTCACCCTATGATATGGACCCTTCCAATTGGGTTGTAGTAAACATGAAGTAAGCTGTTTATTTCAACTTTCACAGGCTCGAAGTGTTGCCGTTTCTTCTACATCTTCGTGATGAGGACTCTGTGGACACTCCCGTCTTCCAAGATGATGACAGCCCTATTCACAGGCCTGCATGCATTCGTTCCTCGTTTGGAGGACACTCACGTACACTACCGCACCACGATTGGTCCACTGGATCATGCGACCTAAATCGCAAAGAAAAATAATGTGTGGTGATATTTCAACAACGGATGAAATGTAACATCCAACATCCCCAAAGTCTGATACTCTACGGGATCTAACTATCAATGATTGACTTCGCTTGATATGGCTTGACATGGACTCTCTTCCTGCCAAATTGTGACCATTATCAATGGTAGAGGCGGTATTGCACGGCACCGACGTGATATATCCTGAAGGTGACTAAGTTTTTGTCCGGTGTGCTAGCTGAAACATTTATTTTGAGGTGATATCCTGGAGATATTTTGTTTATCTACAGCAATTGCCCACTTCATAAATGATAATTAATTTACAGAAATACTACCTGCAACAAGGCACCGCTTGGTAATGAGCAGAAAAACAGTTCTGTTGGTGAAGTGTTTGAATCGAGCAGAGCTCGGACAGCAAATGAACGTACGACGGCGTGTGTCCTGACTGAAAGTCGTCTAGGTTTTCCTACGACACGACATGTGATGCCGTGGTGAGCAAATCCCTTGGCTATAGACGTCACATTCTTCCATTTCATTTCAAGAACCTCTTAAGCCTATCCAGATTAACCACGTTTTCCAGTTTTCCTATAACGTTAAAAGTTCTTCCATGACAAGTGACGACTCGTACAGATCCTAGTTATCTAATAATCCCACATAGTCTTTACATGGAGATTTGGAAGATTAACTTGGTTATGGAGAGATTCATTTACTTATTAATGTATTATTATTATTATTATTATTATTACTCATTGAAAGGGATTAGTTTGAACCTCTAATCGTTACGCAATCTTGTTTTTAAGGTATGCGGCACGAATATACTGTATCTATTGCCACTCGAACTCTTCGATTCTATAGCATATGATTCCTACTGGAAATTTTAGTAGTATCTGCTGTTGAACAAGAGACCAATAATTTATTAGTCAGACGCATGTCACAAATCCGCATTGCGAATCATAGCAGAGTACCTGAAGTTCCATCATTTTTAATGATCAAGAATTGATTTTAATCCATATTTATTATCATGATGCTACAATGTTTTCCTGATTCGTTAAGTAGCGCTGCCTTCCTCATTTTGCAAAGATGTTATCTAAGTTACTCAAAAACTGTTTTGCACCACCCTTATGATTTGAATAATTTGATTTATTATTATTCAATCAGAAATTGCATTTTCAATTATCTGTTCCGTTAAAAGTGTCCCAGTTTTAGGTTCTGGGTGGGTTCACAGTTTGTTATTGTCTGTGCCACTCCCATCCTTCGCCATTCCCCCGTCTATAACGTGCTCAGAAGTGTGACATTGCTACAAAAATAAAGTGCATAAAATATTTCAAAGAGTAATAAAGTGCTTATTACCACAAAATACATTAGTGCCATAATAATAATAAGCTGTTTACATCAGTGAATAGTACATTTCTTTACCCCAACTTCTCAAGAATTGCAATTTACAATCTTTGAAAAGAATTAAATGTGCCAAGCAATTTAAGAATTGTAATAGCATTAAACTTCCGCAACTTTACCAACGTTATAATTTATACAATATAAAATCGAAGTGGGCACTCACAGTTTTTAGTATCTCACTAAGCACTACGATTGCGATCTCAGGCCTCTAGTCTATGGTTATAGGAGACGATTCACGTATGCTGAATGCTGCTTGTTTCAGTCGATCTGGAAGTCTGTTAGTTTTCATGTACAGTGAAAGACCTTTCCCTTTCTTTCCTCCATCACTCAGCTTCCTGTGGTTTGCCGCTTCTGCCCATAGACTTATGAAGTACTTGTTGTTTGTTTCAGGTACGGTCAGCTACTGAATGCGTCCCTTACTTGTCTGGAAGCCGCAGCTCGTGGTCTAGCGGTTGGCGTCGCTGCCTCTATTTCGCGGGGTCCCGGATTCGATCACCGGTAAGGTCGGAGACTTTATTCGTTCGGGGACCAGGTGGTTGTGTTGCTCTAATCATTTCATCTCATCTTCAACGACGGACATGTCACAGAAGTGGCGTCAAATACAAGGACTGGCACCAGGCGAGCGAATCACCCCAGACGATATCTCTCCGCAAGTTATTACGTACTTCCAGAATGAGATTTTCACTCTGCAGCGGAGTGTGCGCTGATATGAAACTTCCTGGCAGATTAAAACTGTGTGCCCGACCGAGACTCGAACTCGGGACCTTTGCCTTTCGCGGGCAAGTGCTCTACCAACTGAGCTACCGAAGCTGCGAGGAGAGCTTCTGTAAAGTTTGGAAGGTAGGAGACGAGGTACTGGCAGAAGTAAAGCTGTGAGTACCGGGCGTGAGTCGTGCTTCGGTAGCTCAGTTGGTAGAGCACTTGCCCGCGAATGGCAAAGGTCCCGAGTTCGAGTCTCGGTCGGGCACACAGTTTTAATCTGCCAGGAAGTTTCATATCAGCGCACACTCCGCTGCAGAGTGAAAATCTCATTCTGGAAACATCCCCCAGGCTGTGGCTAAGCCATGTCTCCGCAATATCCTTTCTTTCAGGAGTGCTAGTTCTGCAAGGTTCGCAGGAGAGCTTCTGTAAAGTTTGGAAGGTAGGAGACGAGGTACTGGCAGAAGTAAAGCTGTGAGTACCGGGCGTGAGTCGTGCTTCGGTAGCTCAGTTGGTAGAGCACTTGCCCGCGAAAGGCAAAGGTCCCGAGTTCGAGTCTCGGTCGGGCACACAGTTTTAATCTGCCAGGAAGTTTTATTACGTACTTGTCTGGAGTGTTAGTGGGCTGGCTGCAGGTATATCCACACGAGTAGTCCCTCAGTAAGCACCTGAAAAGTATCCTGTAAAGTCCGGCTCCTAAGTCCTAGATTTTCTTGCCATCTTTGGAACTGTTAGTTTTCATTATACATTAGTCGCAGAAAGTTAGCTGTCATATTTAGAAACTAATGTATGTACAAAAAGATCTATTCTCTTAATTTTTTTTTGATCCGCTCCTGATAGAGGTAAACGGGTAATCTCACTGCAGTGCAGTAATGTGTGCTGTGACTCTAATGGTGAATGGGATGGTGAGACAGTGCGTACATTTGCCAGTATGCCAGCATCATCATCACCATCATCATCATCATCATCATTTAAGACTTATTATGCCTTTCAGCGTTCAGTCTGGAGCATAGCCCCCCTTATAAAATTCCTCCATGATCCCCTATTCAGTGCTAACATTGGTGCCTCTTCTGATGTTAAACCTATTACTTCAAAATCATTCTTAACCGAATCCAGGTACCTTCTCCTTGGTCTGCCCAGACTCCTCGTAACCTCTACTGCTGAACCCATGAGTCTCTTGGGTAACCTTGCTTCTCCCATGCGTGTAACATGACCCCACCATCTAAGCCTGTTCGCCCTGACCGCTACATCTATAGAGTTCATTCCCAGTTTTTCTTTGATTTCCTCATTGTGGACACCCTCCTGCCATTGTTCCCATCTACTAGTACCTGCAATCATCCTAGCTACTTTCATATCCGTAATCTCAACCTTGTTGATAAGGTAACCTGAATCCACCCAGATTTCGCTCCCATACAACAAAGTTGGTTGAAAGATTGAACGGTGCACAGATAAAGTCTTTGTACTGAATTCCTTCTTGCAGAAGAGAGTAGATCGTAGCTGAGCGCTCACTGCATTAGTTTTGCTACACCTCGCTTCCAGTTCTTTCACTATGTTGCCATCCTGTGAGAATATGCATCCTAAGTACTTGAAACCGTCCACCTGTTCTAACTTGGTTCCTCCTATTTGGCACTCAATCCGTTTATATTTCTTTCCCACTGACATTACTTTCGTTTTGGAGATGCTAATCTTCATACCATAGTCCTTACATTTCTGATCTAGCTCTGAAATATTACTTTGCAAACTTTCAATCGAATCTGCCATCACAACTAAGTCATCCGCATATGCAAGACTGCTTATTTTGTGTTCACATATCTTAATCTCACCCAGCCAGTCTATTGTTTTCAACATATGATCCATAAATAATATGAACAACAGTGGAGACAGGTTGCAGCCTTGTCTTACCCCTGAAACTACTCTGAACCATGAACTCAATTTACCGTCAACTATAACTACTGCCTGACTATCCATGTAAAGACCTTTAATTGCTTGCAAAAGTTTGCCTCCTATTCCATAATCTCGTAGAACAGTCAATAACTTCTTCCTAGGATCCCGGTCATATGCCTTTTCTAGATCTATAAAGCATAGATACAATTCCCTGTTCCACTCATAACACTTCTCCATTATTTGCCGTAAGCTAAAGATCTGGTCCTGACAACCTCTAAGGGGCCTAAACCCACACTGATATTCATCCAATTAGTCCTCAACTAATACTCGCACTTTCCTTTCAACAATACCTGAGAAGATTTTACCCACAACGCTGATTAAAGAGATACCTCTGTAACTGTTACAATCTTTTCTGTTTCCATGTTTAAAAATTGGTGTGATTACTGCTTTTGTCCAGTCTGATGGAACCTGTCCCGACTCCCAGGCCATTTCAGTTACCTGTGTAATCATTTAACACCTGATATTCCACTGTATTTGATGAGTTCCGACTTAATTTCATCCACTCCAGCTGCTTTATTGCACTGCAATCTATAGACCATTTTCTCCACTTCCTCAAATGTGATCCTACTTCCATCATCATTCCTATCCCATTCTACCTCGAAATCTGAAACATTACTGATCGTATTTTCACCTACATTGAGCAACTCTTCAAAATATTCCCTCCATCTGCCCAAGGCATCCACAGGATTCACCAGCAGTTTTCCTGACCTGTCCAAAATACTTGTCATCTCCTTCTTACCTCCCTATCGAAGACTGCTAATTACACTCCAGAATGGTTTTCCAGCAGCTTGACCCATAGTCTCCAACCTGTTTCCAAAGTCTTCCCAAGATTTCTTCTTGGATGCTGCAATTATCTGTTTGGCTTTGTTTCTTTCAACATAACTTTCTCTGTCTACCTGAGTTCTAGTATGTAGCCATTTTTGATAGGCCTTCTTTTTCCTTTTACAGGCTGCCTTGACTGTGTCATTCCACCAAGCTGTTTGCTTCATCGTACTTTTACACACTGTTCCAAGACATTCTTTAGCCACTTCTTGTCTGTGACCCTGTACCTTGTCCATTCCTTTTCCAGTGACTGTAATTGACTACATTCAACTAACTGGTACCTTTCTGAGGTCGCTGTTATGTATTTGTGCCTGATTTTCTTATCCTGAAGTTTCTCCACTCTTATCCTCCTACATATGGACCTGACCTCCTGCACTTTCGGCCTCACAATCCCAATTTCACTGCAGATTAAATAATGATCAGTGTCATCAAAGAATCCCCTGAATACACGTGTGTCCCTCACAGCCTTCCTGAATTCCTGATCTGTTATTATATAGTCAATGACAGATCTGGTTCCCCTGCCTTCCCAAGTATACCGCTGAATGTTCTTATGTTTAAAAAAGGAGTTTGTGATTACTAAGCCCATACTGGCACAGAAATCCATGAGTTGTTTCCCGTTCCTGTTGGTCTCCATATCCTCTCCAAATTTACCCATAACCTTTTCATACCCTTCTGTTCGATTTCCAATCCTGGCGTTAAAATCACCCATGAGCAGAACACTGTCCTTGTCCTTTACTCTAACAACTACATCACTGACTGCCTCATAAAAACTATCCATCTTATCTTGATCTGTCCCTTCACAATGCGAATATACTGACAAAATCCTAATTTTCTTGCTAGACACTGTCAAATCTATCCACATCAGTCGTTCGTTTACATACCTTATTGCAACTACGCTGGGTTCCATTTCTTTCCTGATGTAAAGCCCTACATCCCATTGTGCTATTCCTGCTTTGACTCCTGACAGGTAGACTTCCTCTTCTTTCTCACCCCCTTACCCGAATGTCACTAACAGCTAAAACGTCCAGCCTCATCTTACTTGCAGCCTCTGCCAGCTCTACCTTCCTCCCAGAGTAGCCCCCATTGATATTAATAGCTCCCCATCTCATTGCCATTTGTTTGCCAAGTCGTATCTTAGGAGTCCCTGGTTTGTCAGTTAGAGGTGGGACTCCGTCATCTCCAAAGGTCCGAGGCATTTTGCTCTGATTGTTGCCAGCATCATATTTAAAGTACCAGGGAAGCAGGTTGCTAGCCTTACTTGCCCCGAGTCCCATTGGGTTTTACCCCTAACGGCTGAGGGACTAACCGGTGGATTTGGTAGTCTTTGCCGTATGAGCACAAAGGTGACCACGACTCAGAATATGTCCGGGATGCCCAGCGTTATTCCAAAGTAACTGGTATCCCGACTGTCGGGACCACTTACTTGGCCACTCATACGTTGCCCGTGCTTCATGAACTAGGACATGACTACAGGAACCCACACCATGAACCACGTCTGCAAACATATCTGACACTTATACTGCTGCCGCCGAATTAGCCGAAACGTCATCTGACCATTCATATGCTGTTGTGAGACGCAAAGCATTAAGATCTGCCTCGTAGTATTTGTTCGCAGTCGACAAATCTATCTCGGGAGCGCTACCTAACAGGTCATGGCTCTTATGAAGCCCGGTGGCAATGAAACTATATTTTTAAGGCAGATGCGAAGGCTGTGTCAACCAATACGCTATGCAGCTGTCTCCAAGCGATGATTTTCGCCTTTTGCCGTCCGTTACGAACAACTGCAAAAATCTCCCGACACAGATGTGCGCGAAGAAACTGGGTAAGAGAACACTTGGAACGGAACGAGAGTGATATTTGTCTGTCGCCTGATGATCGTCGTAGAAGAGGAATGGTGGTGGCCAGTTACCAGTGCAGGTCTCAGGCAAGCAGTCCCACGGTTTAGCACGCGAGATGCTCAGTCAAGTTCTGGGTTGGTACTATGTACATAAGATGAACGCCTCTCATCTCTATCGAGGATAGTTTGAGGGCTCTTCAGTATTGGGTCAGGATCCTACAGTCAATTCCGCACCCCTATAGTCACCACTTGGATAAATGGTTCCACTTTCAAGATAATGTACGAGCATACCTCAAGCAGCTCGTGAACCACTTTCTCCAGAAGAACAGGTGTCAACCGGACGCTTGCCTGCGGTGTCTGACATGAAACAGAGTGATTATTATTCAGACCTGTTGGAACTTTCTATGCCTTGTCGCAGGAACTCTCCTCACGCCCTCGTACGTGACCAGCGTGAATCAACGTGGTAGTGAATGTTTCCCAGCAGCGTATTTTGATTCTATATATGTGCAAAAGATGGGCACTTCCGAATACACTATAATTGTTTTGGTTATTGTTTTGATTCAATTTTACAGTAAAGTTGTTTTTCAGTTACAATCTTTCATTCTCAGCCCACACACTTATACACTTATGCAGTTACGTCAGAGAGTTAAAAACATTATCTGCAGAGGATTATATGCTATGTGAACAGTAACGGTCCTAACACATTTTCTTATGAATGCTTCTGACAATCGCCTTCTGTGAAAATCACGTATTATTTTGCGTTTGTTTTCGCTCAAATGCATATCTGTGCTGATATTGCGTTAGTAATGACTTCGTTAAGTAACAGATAATGCGAAACAGTGTGCAAGCCTTCTTGGAAGTCAGAATTATGGGTCTCACGAGCTAATTAAGAAAATTGCGTTCCACCACTTCATCTTTCCTTTTTCTTTCGTTTCCCTAGCTTCTATCCCGTCTAGTAGGTGGTCCGCTTTGCCAGAATTTGACAAATTTTGTTTAATTACTGAACTCTGCGGTTGGATGGTCTTCCTCACGCCACAGACGTTGGGGTAACCAGAGGGAGCGACGCCGTGTGAGGCATCTGTTTGAAGTTATACCGACCCTCCCACAGTTCTGCTTATGAATCGCTGGCGTCGCTGTACGCAGACAAGTTCAGGGCTGCTAATTTTCTGCAAAGTATCGCATGAAATACAGATCTAAATTACCAATAACATTAACACAAGAAACACACATTGACGGAATGTACGCAAATCTCTGCACACTGTTCTACAAAGCTACAGGGAAACTGATTTTCTGTTCCTGTATGACACCTGTAGCGTAATTCCGGGAAGGCAGCTAAGTGAATATTTATTTCCAGTTGCTTTTGTGTACGTTCCTATAAACAGCGGCTAATGTGGTCAGTGACCTATGTAGTGATGATAGGAAAGAAGTGCGCTCGCTTTTCAGCTTACAGACAGACCATACCTCCGTAGCATTTCCAGTCCAGTTCTCTCATGTGAAGAGAAAAAATGACTTCACTGAGCTCGCGTTCATAAACTGGAGTTATTTTCAGTATATAAATACTTATTTGCAGAAGGTAAGAGACTTCTGCCACACTGAAGATGCTCCACCAAGTGTAGCAAGCTGCCAATATGTATTCGACAATGTATGTTTCATTCTCTGCACTGCCAATGGCTGCAACACTCTTCACAGTGTGAGGCGCATCAAATGTATCACCTCATCCTCAGCCTCTCAACGTCTGAAGAATCCCGAACGCTTAAACTGGCTCAGACTGCAACAGAAGTAAGTCATCCAGGTGCTACGGAACTTCATATATTTCAATATAAGCGAAGCAATAACAGATCACTGTTCTAGATTAGAGTACGATCATTCCCATTCGATCAGACATATTGACACCCCCCCTTGCAAGACATGCTGTGGATGTGTGATATGTCACTCCACTCAGTGCAGCCCTTCCTACAAGTGCCAGAAATTCCTGAGTGGCAGTCCACCAGTAACACAGATAATGGCAAGGGAAGTGCAGTAACTTTCTGGTCATTCATTAACTCTCCAGCAAATGACTAGAATATTGTTACACAGCTTCGCAATAGGCTGTCAACAATAGCTAGCAGCAAGGAGGTACATTTACCAAACCAACCCCTCTGCCATCAACACTTCGCAGGTCAGTGACAACATTAGCCATTGTTTATAGGGTAGTATTTTACACAAAAGCATATGCAAACATCTACTTACTTAGTAAACTGAAAATAACTACAGTGCATAAAATCGAAGTCAGTGAAGTTGTTTTGTCTACTCACGTGCGAGAACTGGACAGGAAATGCTGTGGGAGTATGCTCTGGCTGTAAACTGAAAAGGGAGCAGGGTTCGTGGTGGGGGAAATCGCTTTTCCGGAAGTATGTAACAATTGCCGTACTAGACGACTCAAACAATTTCTCCTCTAACAGTATACATAAAGGTGTGTAGAGAATTACGAAGCATCTGTCCTTATGCGTTCCTTGCATTGGATTATTAGTAACTCATATCTGTATTCTATATAGAATTAATGCAAATTGTGGAAAATAAACGCCCCTGGGCCTGTCTGTACTCTGCGTTGCCAGTGGTTCACAAGGCGAGCTATGGAAGGGTCAGCATAGCTTTGTGAAATCCCCTCCAGTTACTTCTCGTGATGTAGTGATGTAGAGAGAGAGAGAGAGAGACTCGCCTGCTCGGTCGGCAGTTTGCAGACCTACGAAAGTGGGAAGTACATGACCACAGCGCGGCGACCTGTCTTCCCTCACACATCTACCCTCCACCCCTAGTTTCCAGTCCGTCATACCGTCAAAGCAGAATTTATCCTTTAATACGTTTTACTTAGGTGTGGTCACACATTCAGTATTTATTTTTAATCAACTTCATTTACAGTAAACACTAATTTTATACCATTAAAAACCATTAAAACACTTTGCTTTAACAAGGTGAGATTCTTCCATCTCCTGCAACACGCAAACTATTAGTCCTAAAGAAAAAAAAATGAATAAGAATTTTTTTGTAGGAAACTTAATGTAGTTAATTTTTTTATTGGTAAACACATTTGCTCGAATCCACGGTTCTGAGATACTGAAGAAAAACACTTAACTGTGACCTTAAAAAGCTCCCGTGCCCCGCTTCTGCCGCGCCCCCCCTCGCTCACACCCAACCGGTCAGGCTTTTTAGGACGTTGTTCGCAGCACTCCCTCCTATCACTGTACAAAACTTTGTGACTGCACGAATTTCTTCCATTATTCGACCATTTTTGGTCTAGTTGACTGGGCTATAACTAACGGAAGGAACGGATACGAACAAAACCTGCCACACCCTGCATTGCGCAGCTGTATTGGAAACTGATTATGGGTCATGTTGTACGGCACTTCTTCCGGTAAAAGCCGCGTTCTTCACCCCAAACGCTGCTCGCTGTTAAGTTTACATATAGACGGTAATATAACTATTGCAAACAAGGGAAATTCCATCATTGGTCGTATAAATTTGAAAGCTTTTTTTTATTATTATTGCATATAGATTTCAATTACAAAGTGATCTTTGGTGCAAGACTATGTCCTGTAGACTCATATAATCTTGCACAAAATATACACTACTGGCCATTAAAATTGATACACCACGAAGATAATGTGCTACAGACGCCAAATTTAACTGACAGGGAGAAAATGCTGTGATATGCAAATGATTAGCTTTTCAGAGCATTCACACAAGGTTGGCGCCGGTGGCGACACCTACAACGTGCTGACATGAGGAACGTTTGCAACCGATTTCTCATACACAAATAGCAGTTGACCGGCGTTGCGTGGTGAAACGTTGTTGTCATGCCTCGTGTAAGGAGGAGTAATGCGTACCATCACGTTTCCGACTTTGATAAAGGTCGGATAGTAGCCTGTCGCGATTGCGGTTTATCGTATCGCGAAATTGCTGCTCGCGTTGGTCGAGATCCAATGACTGTTAGCAGAAAATGAAATCGATGGGTTCAGGAGGGTAATGTGGAACGCCGTGCTGGATCACAACGGCCTCGTATCACTAGCAGTCGAGATGACAGGCATCTTATCCGCATGGCTGTAACGGATCGTGCAACCACGTCTCGATCCCTCAGTCAACATATGGGGACGTTTGCAAGACAACAACCATCTGCACGAACAGTTCGACGACGTTTGCAGCAACATGGACTATCAGCTCGGTGGCCACGGCTGCGGTTACACTTGATGTTGTATCGCAGACAGGATCGCCTGCGATGGTGTACTCAACGACGAATCTGGGTGTACGAATGGCAAAACGGCATTTTTTCGGATGAATCCAGGTTCTGTTTACACCATCGAGATGGTCGCATCCGTGTTTGGCGACATCGCGGTGAACGTACATTGCAAGCGTATAATCGTCAACGCCATACTGGCGTATCGCCAAGCGTGATGGTATGGGGTGCCATTGGTTACCCATATCGGTCACCTCTTGTTTGCATTGACGGCACTTTGATCAGTGGACGTCACATTTCAGTAGTGTTACGACCTGTGGCTCTACCCTTCATTCGATCCCTGCGAAACCCTACGTTTCAGCAGGATAATGCACGACTGCATGTTTTAGGTCCTGTACGGACCTTCCTGGATACAGAAAATGTTCGACTGCTGCCCTGGCCAGCACATTCTCCATATCTCTCACCTACTGAGAGGTCAATGGTGGCCGAGCAACTGGCTCGTCACAATACGCTAGTCACTATTCTTGATGAACTGTGTTGAAGCTGCTTGGACAGCTGTACGTGTACAAGCCATCGAACCTCTGTTTGACTCAATGCCCAGGCGTATCAAGGCCGTTATTACGGCCAGAGATGGTTGTTCTGGGTAGTGATTTCTTAGGATCTATGCACCCAAACTGCTTGAAAATGTAATCACATGTCATGGACTGTGCGGCTGATCCCGGCGGTGGTTCAAGTCGTCCCTCGGGCATGGGTGTGTGTGTGTCTGTCCTTTGTGTAATTCAGGTTAAGTAGTGTGTGAGCTTAGGGACTGATGATCTTAGCAGTTAAGTCCCATTAGATTTCACACACATTTGAACATTTTTTTGTAATCACATGTCAGTTCTAGTATAATATGTTTGTTCAATGAATACCCGTTTATCATCTGCATTTGTTCTTGGTGTAGCAATTTTGATGGCCAATAGTGTACAAAGTGATGTTCTTCAGAGCAAGACTGTCCTGTGGGCTCATATAATCATGCACAAAATATAAGTTCAAACACACGTCTTTATCGTGGAGAACACGCCAGCTAGCAGGTAAGATTGAAACTGTCAGGTCAGTACAAATCTTACCTGCTGGTTGGCATGTTCTTTACGATAAACACCTATGTTTCAATATGTTTCGCACATTAATATATGAGTCCACAGGACTTACTCATGCACTGAAGATGGTCACTCTGTGATTGAAATCGGTATGCAATAATAATAAAAAAAATGTTTCAGGTTTGTACGAAAAGTGCCGGAGTTTCCCCTTGTTTGCAATACTTGTTATGTGGTCGTGATGTGCAAATTTCCCTCTGGAATCCAATTTCTATAATATAACTAGTTTCCTTAATTTTTCGCTACTCCTGCATGTGTTTCAGAACAGGTGTCGCCTTGCTCTTTCTGAGCAATAACTGCACACTGAGGCCGGCTGTGTATGCGACAGAGCGCTCTCATATGCACGCTGGCGCTTTTTGCAGTCATTAGTCACCGGAAGGGGAGCGCCGGTCCGTGGCTAACTGTACCGCGCCGAGCTGCTGGGGATTGTGGTTAGGGGCAGGGCTGGGGTTAGGGGCAGCTACCCTGCCGGAGCTGCCCGCCACCCCCGCTGCCATCGCCGCTCCGGCTGCCGGGCAGATAACGAGGTGCCTCTCTGCAAACTACTCCACTCGGCTACGCTGCGGAGACGGTTTATACAGCCGCTGCCGGCCGTCTCCGTGCCACCATTTGCAAGCCGGGCGAAACCTGTACACTCACATCATCTCAACCTCTGTCACGTAGATGATGCCAAGAATAAAGCGCACCAATGTCTTCGAATAAACGCTGTGAGCTACATGTCGTCCTTCACGAAAGATCGTCAGTAGATCCAGTAGAAATTTCACTTATGGATCAGGAAAATGCAAAACGGGCTACTTTCTTTCTTGCACGTCTAATCACGCTGGTATCAACGAAAACTGCTCAGAGAAAGGTCCCGTAAAAAATCTTCAATATGACTTCGAGGTGTAGCGCCTTATATCGCTCCTGTCTAGGGCTTGTGTATCGGGAGAATGACTCATGCGTGCAGTGACACATGGTCTGAAGCGGGTTCAGTCGAGTGCATAGTTCTCATTTTCATCTGCTAGAGGACAGTAGCGGACAGGACTAAACAAAAAGAACTGTGATGTAGTTAAGAATTTTGACACCAGAGTCCAGTAGTGCACAGAGACATTCAAGAAACAGGCCAAGAGACTTTTTTTTTAATTATTCTGTTTATTTCTTGAAGACTTTTTGTTTATTTATGTTTGTGCAGTTTTGTATACGTTTTTAGTAGTGTGAATGATGCGTGAATGTGGTCTAAAGTAAATATGTAGATCACTGTTGCACTGATGAACGCCGTACGGACTAGTGTGAGAAAGTTTTAAGACAGCGTAAATGCAGACGTGGGGAATTTTGTATCACAATTTATTAAGTGACTTTGTGGTAAAGGGAAAGCTAATTCGAGTGCAATAACGTAAAGTATAAACAAAATATGAGAATGTTAAATATTTATTTCGCGAAAAAGTACAGTTCGCAAGTGTGTTATTTGTTGATTGGTTAAACATGAAAATCGTGGACTAACCTGGAAGAATAATGTTTTTCTATTGGCCTTAAAGATAACTGACCAATCAGAATGGAGTATTCTTCGCGCGTCTTTCCGCTTGCAGATATAGAATGCTTACAGCAGTCTAACGGGATTGGAGCCCAGCCTTTCAATGGTACAGTCGTGTGTAGTATGAGCTCCGAAGGAAGTTATAATTTGCCAGTTCTAGTTGTGCTACATCTTTCAAAACTGTTTTAAAGTGAAGGCATATCTATTCCGGTGTGTTTTTTAGAAAGTACCGATTTTTAAGTAATTTTGTGTATGATAAAAAGACAGTAATTCCGCGTGGCATGTTAAGCAGATCGGTGACTACAATCTTGAGTGCATTACACACCGATAAATTTAATAGTATGGCGAGCATTTTCATTTAAGAACAACCCTTGCTTACTAGCTACTCAGGTTTCGGGAAATACGTTACCATAAACTTGCTAACGTGAATGAAAGGGTTTCTGCTTGACTGTGTTAGGATTAGCTCGGGCTTGGCAGTGAGTGTGTATACTATCAAGGTTCAGAATATATCGAAGTTTCGCCAGTATTTCCACCTTTCATTGAAAATTAAGACCTTTTCCCGATTCTTGGAATAGTGGCGTTGTATGCAGCCTGGTGCGAGTTGCAGCACGGTAGGTTTCTGCTCGGCTTTCCTACCGGCGATCTGCTGCAACGAGTTCTCAAGTAGGTGGAGGTAAAGGCCGGAAGAAACCGCGCCGCCGCAACCTACGCTGCTGGACATTAAGACAGGAAAGCATGGAGGCGGTCTGGATAAAATGTCAAATTAGCATGAAGTGTACTACTTGGTTGTATTCACAAATGACTAGCAATCAACATAATCGCATAAAGTAGCTAGGAGTAACGCTGTCCACATTCTGTATATTAGGAAAGATTAAGCAGCGGATTTATCATTCGATAATCACATTTGAATGTTGTTTGGATATCAGAAGATCGTGTTATGCCTCCCTCGTCTACAAAGAAACGCCTGCCAGAATCGTGCATCACATGTCGGTGTTCGGTATGGGCAGGACTGTCGGCTGTCGAGACGGCGGCAATTTATCGTTCCCCAATATTTCTGCTCGCCCCGGACTGGATACCATAACTGCCTTGCGGATATGGGATTGACGGTTTCAAGAGGTCCAAAACCGAAGTCGTACAGGATCTTAACGGTTCCATGTCGCTAGGACAGATATATTGTTCGCTCCGCCATGCAAGTCTGTACAACCACGTCACGTAATTGAGTCAGGAATAGGCCTTGTTCTCTTTAAGACATTTATCCATATGGACGGAGCGAGGAAGTCGGAAGCGCCACAGACTGTTTGTAAGGCAGCCCTTGCGGCAATCACAACATTGGACACTAGAGTGGCATCACTTTTTCTTTCCAGACGTGTCCCGGTTCTGCGGATTAGGATCACGACGGACATATCCACGTATCTGGACCTAAAAACCCAAATTTGTCACGTACCATGCATCACCATCATATGGGTACAGCACGTATCCTGATAGTATGCGGTGCCATTGGGTTCACAGCTCGACTCCCAGTAATTTGCGGAGCTAGTTCAAATGGCTCTGAGCACTATGGGACTTAATTTCTAAGGTCATCAGTCCCCTAGAACTTAGAAATACTAAAAGCTAACCAACCTAAGGACATCACACACATCCATGCCCGAGGCAGGATTCGAACCTGCGACCGTAGCGGTCGCACGGTTCCAGACTGTAGCGCCTAGAACCACTTGGCCACCCCGGCCGGCTGCGGAGCTAGTAATTTAGGCAGAAGGTGCTACATTTCTGACGTGCTAAGGCCGATGGTCGAGACCTACGTTGGACACCTAAGTGACTTTTTTTTTCCAACGGAATACCCAAGTACACATGTAGAAAGTGCTGTCCTGAACTTTCTTGATAAGGAGGCTTTGCTGAGTCCCTAGCCATCATATTCTCTCTCTCTCTCTCTCTCTCTCCCTCCATGTTTGCTTTTTGAGTCATCATCCATCTGACTTCAAACTTCCTGGCAGATTAAAACTGTGTGCCGGACAGAGACTCGAACTCGGAACCGCGCGGGGTAGCCGCGCGGTCAGGGGCGCCTTGTCACGGTCCGCGCGGCTCCCCCGGTCGGAGGTTAGAGACCTCCCTCGGCCATGGGTGTGTATTGTCCATAGCGTAAGTTAGTTTAAGTTAGATTAATTAGTGTGTAAGTTTAGGAACCCATGACCTCAGCAGTTTGGTCTCATAAGACCTTATCACCAATTTCCAATTTTTTCGAACTCGAGACTTTTACCTTTCGGGAGCAACTGCTCTACCATCTGAGCTACCCAAGCACGACTCACGATCGGTCCTCACCGCTTTAAATCCGCCAGTACCTCGTCTCCTACCTCCCAAACTTGACAGAAGTGAAGTTTGGAAGCTATGAGACGAGGTACTGGCGGATTTAAAGCTGTGAGGACCGGTCGTGAGTCGTGCTTGGCTAGCTCATGTGGTAGAGCAGTTGCTCGCGAAAGGCAAAAGTCCCGAGCTCGGGTCTCGGTCCGGCACACAGTTTTAATCAACCAGGAAATTTCATATCAGCGCACACTCCGCTGCAGAGTGAAAATTTTATTCTGAGAGCTTTCTGGCTTTTTTGATGCGGCCCGCCGTGAATTCCTCTCCTGTACCAACCAACTCTCTACAGCTCTCAATGGTACCATGGAAGTTATTCCCTGATGTCTTAACAGATGTCGTGTCATCCTGTCCTTTCTTCTTGCCAGTAATTCCATATATTACTTCCCGTGTCGATTCTGGGGAGAATCCCTCAGAACCTTATCAGTCCACTTAATTTTCAACAATCTTCTGTAGAATCATCTCTCAAATGCTGGTAATCTTCTCTGTTCCAGTTTTCCCACAGTCCATTACTTACTGTACTCCAAACGTACATTCTCAAGAAATTCCTTCCTCAAATTACCCACTGAAAACATTCGGTTTTGTGTTGCCAAGACACTGGCGCGCCTGTAATCACCAGCCTCTACGATCCATGAATTCTGGCATACTACTGAAGCAGTGCAGAATGACGCACACGTATCTGTCATTCATGTTCAGTTCGACTCTATGCCCAGACGGGTTACAGCCAGTGTTCCTGTAAGAGATGGCTAATTTTCGCACCCAGTATATACACCAATCATCTAAAAATTTGCATACGTAGTCTTCTTGCTGTGTTGTACATTCACAACTAAAAACTCGTTATTTCGTATCCGTCCTGGTGTTGCAGTTGTAATCGTCAGCTGTGTAGATAATGTACTACGAAGGAACTGCCACATGTTCTTTTATGCAGAAATATGAGAACTGATTCTGTCAACGTGGCATTATGGTAGCTCTTATTCTGCAGTTATGGAATTACCACTGCACTTCGTCACAAATAATTGAGAAAGAGATAGTTTCCAGAACCAACATAATCTTGCCCCCAGGCTGTGGCTAAGCCATGTCTCCGCAGTATCCTTTCTTTCAGGAGTGCTAGTTCTGCAAGGTTCACAGGAGAGCTTCTGTAAAGTTTGGAAGGTAGGAGATGAGGTACTGGCAGAAGTAAAGCTGTGAGTACCGGGCGTGAGTCGTGCTTCGGTAGCTCAGTTGGTAGAGCACTTGCCCGCGAAAGGCAAAGGTCCCGAGTGCGAATCTCGGTCGGGCACACAGTTTTAATCTGCCAAGAAGTTTCATATCAGCGCACACTCCGCTGCAGAGTGAAAATCTCATTCTGGAAACTTGCCCCTCTTGCACAGTCGCAAATAAACTGGAGGAAGAGGAGATTATCTTTAAAGTCCCATCGACAAAAAGGTCATTGGAGAAGGAGCACAAGGCCGGTTTAGGGAAGGATAGGGAACGAAATCAATCGTGCCCTTTCAAAGGAGCCATCCCGGTGTTTGCCTGCAGCGATTTAGGGAAATCACGGAAAACCGAAATCAGGGTGACAGGAAGCGGGTTTGGACCGTCGCCCTCCCGAATGTAAGTCCAGTGTCCTAACCACTGCGCCACCTCGCTCGGTGAAAGCAAAGAGAGCTTCACTCCAAGTTTAAACGCAGCCAAAACCTCTCAGACAAACAGAAGCTAAACGATGTCAAAGTTAGCGTAAGGAGGGCTATGCGTGAAGCGTTCAGTGAATTCGAACGTAAAATTCTATGTACCGACTTGACAGATAATCCTAGGAATTTCTGGTCTTACGTTAAATCAGTAAGTGGCTCGAAACAGCATATCCAGACACTCCGGGATGATGATGGCATTGAAACAGAGGATGACACGCGTAAAGCTTAAATACTAAACACCTTTTTCCAAAGCTGTTTCACAGAGGAAGACCGCACTGCAGTTCCTTCTCTAAATCCTCGCACAAACGAAAAAATGGCTCACATCGAAATAAGTGTCCAAGGAATAGAAAAGCAACTAGAATCACTCAACAGAGGAAAGTCCACTGGACCTGACGGGATACCAATTCGATTCTACACAGAGTACGCGAAAGAACTTGCCCCCTTCTAACAGCCGTGTACCGCAAGTCTCTAGAGGAACGGAGGGTTCCAAATGATTGGAAAAGAGCACAGGTAGTCCCAGTCTTCAAGATGGGTCGTCGAGCAGATGCGCAAAACTATAGACCTATATCTCTGCTGTCGATCTGTTGTAGAATTTTAGAACATGTTTTTTGCTCGAGTATCATGTCGTTTTTGGAAACCCAGAATCTACTATGTAGGAATCAACATGGATTCCGGAAACAGCGATCGTGTGAGACCCAACTCGCTTTATTTGTTCATGAGACCCAGAAAATATTAGATACAGGCTCCCAGGTAGATGCTATTTTTCTTGACTTCCGGAAGGCGTTCGATACAGTTCCGCACTGTCGCCTG